>NC_052397.1:13129628-13429628 GCF_009389715.1 Phoenix dactylifera
GAAGCACAGAAATCCAAAATTACAAACTGGTTATGTTTTTGTTTTTCCTATTATATGAGTGGTAAATGCCCACAAACTTTTGGCAGATCCACTGCATTCCTTCACCTGGAAAGCACAATCTCATACAGAGGATGGTTGTAAAGTTGTAATCATTGGCTTAAAGAATTTTATCATTCATATCAATTGATAAAGTTTTCCTCCTTTTCTTGCACTCCCTTTGTTCCTCAGAGAAAATAAGAAATATATAAGAAAGGACTTTTGGGGACACACAGGTTAGGCAACTTGATGATCATGACAACTGATTCCTCGAGAGTGCAAAAGCTAAGCAATGGGGAGCGACAGCAGCTTGATTTCAACGGTTGCACCTTATGAAAGGCAAGCCTGAGGAATGAGACAGCACCAGTGTGATTTTCCGGTTTATCAAGGTGCCTGTGGGTGATATACTCTCACCCTTTTTTTGTATTATTTTCTCCTTTATTCCCCTGCAAAAGAGAATGGGGGCAACTGAACTAATTGATGAAAAAACGAACAACTAGACAAAAATAACAAACAAGATGCTTATATCAAAATTATTATAGAATGCTTTCTACCTTCCAATTCCATCTAAGATACCAAAACTGTTTTGTGGAATCAATCAGAGTGGCATGCAAATAATTGTTTAGACATATAACCCTGTCTTCAAAGACATCCAGATCGTTCCAGACAATGGTGATCCTATATCCACGTATGCATGCTCATCAGTAGGCTATATCATCTGAAGAGGTGATCGCAACTGATTTGTCCAACCAATTGGTGATATATGGTGGTTTGAAGAGGCTAGTCCAGAGGATCTAATGGAACGAAAAGGTGCTTTTCATGATAGGATGATCGTGTTGGGCTACAACAATATGACATTTTTACCAGATTATTACTTGAATTGATCATATATTGTTTTTCTTTTAAAGTCCCCACTAATTCTATGCAATGTTTATTTGTTTCAAAGAAAAATGCATAGAAAACTGACCCTCATGGTCTTAGCCACATGAAACTATGTATCACAAACCCGGTTTCTGGATATATCTCTACTGGAAAAAATAGAAATTCAAAAAGGACACAAAAATGTAACATGGTTGAGAGAACTATAGACATCTGCAAAATCTTCTTGAAAGAAAAATGATATAACCGTGCATGTGAATAGATAGTCAGAAAGATATTAAATATGCAGAACACCAGCCGCATGCATAACCCCTAAATGTAAAAATGGGCATATTTTAGAGGCATAGCAACAACCAAGCAAAGCAACCCAGTCCAAGCCTGAGACCACTCTGGTCTAGGCCAAGCTGTTGATGAGCATCCTATATGAACATTCTTTGCTTCAATGGCGACTACAACAATACCACAATAATAATGAAGTCAATGGCAACTACAACAATACCACAATAATAATGAAGGGGCACCCACTAAGGAGAGGTGCTTAAAATATAAGTTAAGAAACTAGAAAACTGATTTCCAACCATCATGACATATTTAAGTTAAAAGCTATGAAAAGTTACATCAGCAGTGCTGTACATCTGCAAAAAGGATTTAGTATGCTTAAGATAGCAGAGTTATATGAATAGAACTTAGAACTGACTAAAGCAAATTACAAGCACATATAGCCAGCCTCAGCAAGCCCCGCCAGACTTATAAATGCATCTTTTACCAATAGTACAATACAAACTACTAAATGTTTAAAGCACCAAAGGTATCTATTGATCCTTGTATTGTTTCTCATATATTTAGAAAAGCACTTGGTCCTGTTCTGACATTATAAGAGTTTATTCATCCATCTGAACAATCTAGTTTGATATTCATATTTTTCTCAAAAATTAAATTGTGACCTCACACTAGGTCTAATGTTTTAGATGACTTGAACTTTGTCCGAAAAGAGTTAATATTTTGATGGGTCAACAGGAGTTTCAGCTGTCATTAAGTCAGCTAAGTGCTAAAATTTGAGAGTGTCCCCCACTTCATGTCAGTAAGCTTTGATTGCTGACATGATTTTAGAGATAACAATAATAAAAATTTTATTACTATAAGAAACAAAACAAAAATGTTCAGCCATGTTTATAGCACATAGATTCCACTCAAGTGTATAACTGCCAACAGCAAAATAGAATGGCAAATATACTACAACAGCAATCATCCTAGTCCAGATTTCTCAACAAAATGGTAACAGAATGTACCTTTTTAATTAAGCCTTCAGCAGACATGACTTCGTACAGTTTGTGCATAAGCATTTCTTCTTCAACCTTCACATCGATAGGCATAAAATCAGCAAGATAATGAAAAAGTAACCATCAAATAACTCATATATAGCTAGTATATAGAACCTAACAGAAGAACTTCTAGAACAGATAAATCAACCTGAAGTCTATGTAGCTCATGGGACATTGCACGATAAGCTTCCATAAGGACTTCACTTTGCTTCTCCAGATGTCTGCATATCAAAGGATGACATAAACATATATAATGGTACTACAAATGTTCAAAGAAGAGTTGCATGCGAAAAATTTACTTGAACATTTCAGTTGAGTGTCTTGCATCCATTTTCAGACAGAAAAAATGATCCTGTAATATAAGGTTTCAGAGGTATGAGTAACAGTTAGTCAGAAAATTCATGGCAGAGATTGCATATTCGAGGCAAGAACAATGAAATTTCAAATAGCCATAGCCAAACATCTGGTTACCATTTTTAACTGTGATAATGTCAAATATGACTAGCAAAAAGGAAGAAAAAAAAAAGGGAAGAATAAGGAATAACTAACGATTCCACCCTTAGTAGTAGAAAGCTTCACTCAAAGATCTCTTCAAAAACTCGTTCCTACACAACTTCCTAAGTTATTTGAAATTCTTTTAAGAGATCTGCATACTCACATCTGCTCCTCTACTTCAGGTAACTAAGATTCCACCAAAACCAAAACTCAGCCTTATCCTTATTTAACTTCCTGATCCTGTTTTGATCAGAGAAAAAGATTAGTTGTCTGAATAAAGTTTTACATGATAACCAAAATAAACTAATTCTAACCATGCAAGCTAGAGCTCAAAGTTCTAATCTTGTTGAATACTTTCTAGCCCACTAAAATGAACGAAACTAAAAATTTTAAGTGTTAGATGAATCGAAAGTAATGATTTCAGACCACCACAGCAGAGCCGGCAGCACCCTCATCATTGCAGAGGAGGCACCACCACCACTATCACAGCAGCAGCACCACCCACCAGCAGCAACAACTTCTGCTGGTGACACTACCACAGCAGCAACCGGCAACAGCCCTAGTTCCTCCAATACCATCTTAAAAACCCCCAAAAAAGGAAAAGAGAGCTAGAGAAGAAGAAAATATTTTTTTTTTAAAAAAACATAAACAACCTTAGCTCTAAGTGTCAACACCCATTGCCATTCACTGACTGCTGCTCACCATTTGTCAATCTTCGACCAACAACCGCAACCATCGCTAGAGCATGCTTGCTTAGGGTTAGAGAGAAAGGTGGATTTGGAGGAATGGAAGAAAGAAAAAAGTGAAAGAAGTTAAAGTAATTTGGATCAGGTACCGGATTGACTCGTACCAGCTGAACTAGTACCCGATCCATTTACTTGACTCCAATTTAGTGCCCAAGTAACTGTTCAAGTCTTGAAACTTAGGTTCATGAAAATGTGTACTGGTCTGCTCAGTAAGTTTCATAATTTTTTTCTCAACTTCTGGGGCTTATGCCTTTAATAGCTGCTTCTGTTGTGAATAACTTGCTTTGAGTACAAATGCACAATGGCATATTTTTATTCTTATAATGATCCTTTATATGGTCCAAGAATCCCTTCAGATATGGACGTAACTTATCATCTTCATTTTAAAGTCATGTCAACCTTAAGTTTTAGTGATATTAATTTTATCATGGTAGTTGAAGGAACAGCACTAGCACCATGGGTCATATATTCATCATAATCGATGGTCCTATAGACAAATGCCCTCAACTGTAGCTGGTAACTAGTTGAACATTAATTAGAAATACTAAGAACATCAACATTGAACTATAATGAGCAAGGCATGCATGCATGGAAAGAGTGAGGGATTGCAAATGTTAGTTAAGCTATCGTGCCCAAGAACTTGTAGCTAAACACGCTATATCTACCAAGGAACCATGGCCAAAGAACACGTAAATCAATTGAGAGCACAGAATCAGAGGTACCAATCCATTATGACCCTTGACTTTTGCAAGTTACTGAAGCTAGATATGTCTCAAATGTTATCCTTGGAGGGACTCCTTGAAGATTATAGTTGGTGATTGCTTAGAGAGGTAAAGACTGGGAAGTGAAACTACACCCTCTTTTCCAAGAAGCTAGCACTCATCATCACCAAGGTTCCCATTTTGTCCACTACAGACATGGACATTATAACCTAGGCTCTAGGAAGATTGAGAGGTTTCAAGGAAAAAATATGTATTTGTTCCTCATTGGGTATGATAGCCTAAAGCACAATTGCGGTTACACATGAATATGGAAGTTGAATGTCATATTCCAAGTATGATCCTTCATCATTAGACTTCTAATATTTCCATGACCACGTCCAAAATCAATAGATAAAGAAATAAGAATGAAGACCGACTACCCTACTCCAAAAGCCTTCACTAAATCTCTTTCTTCTTCAGTCTTCAAAACCTCCACCAACCCTTGACCAAACAAGAAAAAGAACATAGAGTGGGAGGGAGGCTAGGGAACTTGCTCGGTAATGCATCTTAGAAAAGAGTGGTACCTGAAATGTGTTTGCCAATGGCATGGGGTCATAAGAAAAAGCCAAAGGGGGCAAGGGAAAAGATGGAGGCCCTATCACTCAAACTGAGCACGAGGCTCACGCAACCTCCCTAGTATAACGGAGTCGATCACTACTCTTTCTAGAGATCAACCCGCTTCTTCCTCCAATGGTGGATGGGAACTGCCTCTCCTTCATTAGCAAATAAGAGTGCCCCTCCTCTCCTCCACAGCCAAGAAATACATATCTATAGGCGTGGAAGTTCCATTCTCACAAAGTTTTGAGTTTCTCAGCTTTTGTACAAACTCCTCGGTGCCCATCAAAGAGAATATTTAGCCGAGATTTCAAGGTTGTCCTCTTGTTTTTGCTCTCTAATATGAAGCTTTAATTATGCATACTAGTTTTTATAGGATGATTGGTCATAGATTGCCTGCAAGTAGATATAGTTCAATCATGCATTTAGGATGTTCATAAGTATTTTCTAAAATTCTTCCATATCAGAATGAATTATCTTGTGCTCCAACAACTTGTCATTGGATCCTATGACAAAATCTTGCACCAGGTATACTTACATCTTTGACAAATTTACATAATCTAATAAGTTAATACCTATTTTTTGGACTTTGATTTAGTTTCGCGTATTAGGAAGCCATATGCCAAATGTTGCGGCAATGTGGTTTGTCAATGAATGAATATAGTTAATCAATGGACGATTTTGGGTTCTTGGGATCTGTATTTATTTGTTGAACTAAATGGAGGCTTCTTTAGTAGCTGAATGTATAGATAGATGGCTTGCTTAGCATGATTCATGAACATGGTATCTCTCTTCATTCCTTGTTCTAGATTGAGACAACATGCAAAATTCTAGGTTGATGCCTGTTTTCCATGTGGGTTGTAAGTGGCTTCTAACATAGGATGGCTGCAGACCTCCCTCTCCAGTCCTAGTTTTCGATTTTGTATATTTCATGTGAATGGTGGCAGCCATGTCAAGTTCACAACCAACTCATTGAACTAGAGATTGGACTTATATTTTCTGGACCGATTGGGTCAGGTTATCATTGCTCTGATGCAAACCACTAGCATTGGAATTAATTAGAGCATGTCCTAAAACATTGCCTGATCTTTAACATGCAAGACCTCCAATTTTAGAAATCAAAATGTGACAAGAATACAAAAGACATGAAATCATTCTCCAACAGAGAAAAAGGAACATTTTTTCTTCCTAATATTCTATTCAGGTGTTCATCAAACATACAGATGCATAACAGTTCTACGCTAGGCCACATAAAGACAAGCAATTGAGCTATTACCTACTGTAACCTCTGGAATAACAGCAAATAATGCAAAAGCTCCTGATTCCTCTGATAGCAAGTCCAATCCAAGGAAGCAACCCGGCGTTCCCGAGGAGAGCACTCAGATGAAGATGCAACCAAGAAAAAGGCAAACTACCGCCAAACCCAGAAACAGAGAAGAAGAAGAAGACGACGAAGAAAACGAGGAGAAATCCCAAAGAATGAGGATAAGATCTACCGTGGGGACCTAATCTTAGAGATTACCACGATGATTCCACTTCGCCATCGATGGGAACAACTACAGGAACCGCCATGGAACAAGGTCTTGAAGGAGATCGTCGCCCCCTAGAAGAGTGGCGATGATGCGGTTGACGGCATCACGGCGGCAACAGATCCGTTGGAGTTAGGGTTGGATAAGGGAGAGGATCCGAACGGGAGAAGAAGAAGAGGAGGAGAGGGGTGGCTGCCACGGCTGTGATGGAAGAAAAAAAGAAGAGGAGGAGGAGGAAAGGGGCGGCTACCGGCTACGATCGGAGAAGAAGAGGAGGACGGGTTCTTCTCGAAGAGGAGGAAGTGAAGACGAGAGCCAGCGTTCTTCCTTCCCAATCTCTAATAAGCGGTGGCAGGTGAACCGGCCGTGGGCCAGCAAGTCTCACCTCACGGTTTGGCAAGTCAACCGGGAGGTCCGGGATAGAGAGAGGATAAACCCCTTTATCCCATTCCCAAATGTATCCAAATCAATTAAATATAAATAAAATTTTGAGCAACGGACTAATACCTTTATCTATATTTATACTTATATTTATTAAAAAATTAATATAAATATAGATAGACAACTATATCTAATTTTATTTATAATTCTATCTAATTTTATAGCACCCATAATCTTTAAGATAAATAAATGATCACATTAATATGATATTAATTTGGTTTATCATCTATTTTAGTAATACCTTTGATTATATAATTATAAAATTTAATTATTTAATTTATATTCGTATTTATATCTATACTTTTGATATCTAACTTATATTCGTTCAAAATAAATGCGAAAATAGATTTTTTACATCCGACTAACATTCATATCCGTATATGTATTCGTCAAATAAAATAAATATAGATATATATATTGCTAGTATCCGATTTGTACCCAACCTGAGTCCGGCTCTAAAAAAAATATGCTTCTTCATAATGCAATTTGGTAGAGCAAATAATTTTTCTTTCTCAAATTCAACTCCTCATCAACAGACTCCTCAAACGCTTTCCCTCAAGCACCCACAACAATTCCATCAAACTTTTGACTATTAAATTTCAAGTTAACTTTTGCTAGACCTGATGGGTAGCAATTCAATTTGGCATGATAGCTTTGAACTTCGAACATTGGGTTGCGACCATCAGACTGGCTTTCACTTTAAGTCAGTCAACCAAACTTGTTTCCATTTGGGACTTCGGACTAGGCAAACAATTCATTTTCCAGTTCTACGGTCAAAATTATATTTTTTTTATTAAAAAAAATTTCTAAAACACTGTATGGTCCCATAAGAACTTCCGTCTCTCACCGACATTTGCTAAGTTAATCAAGCCTCGCAAACTCCTCTCCTCTCTCCACCTCCTCCCATCTCCCCAACTTTTTCTCTTTTCATTCCCTCCATTATTAAGGGGACCGAGAAGAGCTTCCAAGTTCTGATAGGTCCAGTTCCTTTGCTTCTTCATAATTGAATAAGATTCATAAGGTTCTTATGCTTAGTTTCTGCTTCTAATCATAAAAATTTGATCTTAATTTCAAGCTTTTTAATGTGTTGTGGGGTGCATAGAATTAAGAGGTTGATTCAAGAAACTGCACTCATTCTCTATGCTAATAGGATCGAAAGACTACTCTTTGTAATCATGTATGTTAATCATCATCGTAAAAATTATAAGTGTAGGAATAACAATGCGAAAACTTTCATTGCTCTCAAAATGGCCCTATCTCATATTATGCTTATAATGTTTGAAACTCTTTACTGTTCCTAGAATGCCCCTACCAAGCTTTATTATCTAGAATACCAATATCCTCTTAGTTAAAACAGCCACAATCTCTCTATTCAAACATCATTCTTCTAATCTCTTGAAGACTCAAACTCCTCTCATTTCGTAGAGTTTTTAGACACTCAAACTTCCCCCATCTCACATACTCTTGCTAATCTAATAAATCAAGCCTCATAAACTCCTCTCCTCTCTCCAACTCCTATTGTCTCCTGATCGTTTCCTCTTTTCATTTCATTCATGATTATGAGAATTGTAAGGAGCTTCCAAGGTCCAACTAGTCCAGTTCCCTTGTTTCTCTATAATTGAATAAGATTTATAAAGCTCCTATGCTGGCTCTCCATTTTTGATTAATTTTAAAAGTTTGATCTTTGGACTTTTTAACGTGTTGTGGAGTGTACAGTATCAAGAGGATAATCAAGACACTCCGCTATTTCTTTTCTGCTTCCAGGATCAAAATATTACTCTCTATAATAAGGCATATTAATTATTACTAATATTATTAGAAGATTTAATCATCTATTTGTAGTATCTTTTGAGATGCCTCCAATCTATTTGTTGCATTTCATGGGACAACATAATGTGAAAATTGATGGTTAACTATACGTGCACAAACTTAATGGCATCAATATCTTATTTAACTTTGTTGAAATGATATCGAGATATATGATTATTGGAGCTATTTATTTAACAAAAAATGGACACAATGTTGTCTCAATGGACCAATGCTTGGAGTCTTAGATATATTGAGAAGAATGTGGATGTATTATTAATAATGCTTGAATCTTGTAAGTTTGGTCAAAGATTATTATTCAAAAGAATTTAAGTTCACTTTTGAGCCTTGTTAATGATAAACGTCCTTCATCACCTAATCTATGGTGGATAATTTTTTTAATTTATTTGGAGTTTCTACTTTTATTCTTCTATTTTGTTACTTTTTCTGTGTTCAAATTCTTATTATGCATTCATCGAATTGTATAAGATTGATTGGGAAATATATCCAAAAGACCAAAATTTTCACTGTAATCGAGTATTAGATACTTCCTTTAAATTATTAGTACAATATTCCTATGATTCTAGCAATTTCCATCTAAAAAATTTTAAAATTTTTATTCCATTGCTTCTGAAAGATACAAGTTTTACTTTTTTTGAGGTACAAAACATAAATGCATTCCATTGAGCTAACATGGATGCAATTGTATTTTGAATAGCGATTTCTCTGATAAATCACGCCTGTTTTTGAGCTTTTTTAGTTTTTTTTGACATCAAATTTTTGAGTTCTTGTTCAGATATTTGTCCTTTAAATGGTTGGATTTTGCTATTTCTGATTGATGTTTTCTAATGTATATTATTTCATTCTATAGTTTTATTTGAAAAGCACTTCATCCATATATATGCATTATTTACTCATCATTGTATTATGTAAATACTTATTGATTCACGAGGTTCGTATAACAGGTTTTTGTTTTTGTCTCTCTATACTACAAAATCAGCATGATGTTAAAAATGTTTGAGTATTACATTTGTTTTGGCTATTGATGGATCTTCAATACTTATTAGTCTTGTCAGCTTTTCACTATTCATGTCTGATTAGAATGAAGCGCAGCAAGTTACAAGTGACTATTATGAACAAGGAAAACGGAATCTTGACAAAAAAAAAATTAGTAAGAAAATATTGAGAAAATACTAGAGTTTGTAGGGTTTTTTTTTTTTTTTTTGCTAAAACAGATAATTCATATAACACGTGTACAAATATACCCAATAAAGTTGAAAAATAAAATATCATGGAGCTCCCGAGGCAGCTCTCCATCCTCCGCCCACACAGTGCTATCGGCGTGGTTGGCTACGTAAGTAGCCACCCAATTCGCAGCTCCATTGGCTTCTTTAAATACGTGCTTAGTTGGGGCAACCCCTCCATCCCTCATCATCAACTAGATATTTGGAATCAATAGATGGTCGTCGGCAGCAACCCTCGGTCCCCTCGAGATCCAGCTAATGACCATAGCTGAGTCATTCTTTTAGGATTTTTTGAAGTATTATATAGTTTTGGAGTATTAACAAAATATTAAAATTTTGTGGTCCTTCCACCTTTTTGGATTGTTACATAGTTTTGAGAGTTGCAAGCTAAAGTGGTTGAGGGCAGCAGTAACAATCATGTGGAATATCATAGAAGGGTGACTCTAGAGGAATTTGCATGGTTCGGATATGTAGGTATGGTAATAAGATCTTTGAAGTATGGAACTACACTTTATTTTCTCAAAGGTTGTTGAGATTTCTTTATATATATGGAGACTCACTTTGATCAACATTATAGTATAACAAGACCTTATTCATTCGAGTCATAGTGCACAAGCATGGGCATTCTAGATACCGGCAATAAATGAACAAAATATTCAAAAGCAATTAAAAACTAGATATCTAGAGGGGCTTTGTTAAATTACCCACCTACTTGGAAAACTGCACTGCCAAATTTATTTTTGAAACTAAAATCATGAATTTGATGGAGATGGGCACACAATATGTTATGCGAGATTAAGCATATGTATTGTAACTAGTTGTGATGAATGTTCCAAATATTCAAGAGCAAGTGGAAACTAGATATCTAAAATAGAGGGGCTCTCTTAAATCACCCATTTACTTGGAAGATTGCACTATAAAATTTATTTTTAAATTAAAATT
The DNA here is from genome assembly GCF_009389715.1 of Phoenix dactylifera. Lineage (NCBI taxonomy): Eukaryota > Viridiplantae > Streptophyta > Magnoliopsida > Arecales > Arecaceae > Phoenix > Phoenix dactylifera. The sequence goes on from NC_052397.1 coordinate 13,140,385, forward strand.
ATAAATTTGATTTTTTTTTTGGTAGGACGGACGAATCATACATATCTAGTATGAATATATTTCATAAAGTCAAAATATCCCGAAGCCGAAGTGGGATGGAAGGCAAACCAGTCCACAAGATCTTGCTCGAGTGCTGACCTACATAGAAAGCAATCCAATCAGCCACCCTATTGGCTTCTATGTAAATGTGTCTGGCCATCAAGGACGCACAATCCTTGGAACTCTTCCGAATGTCATATAGAAGTGGGTGGGCAACAGCAGACCTTGCCTGTCCTTGAATTCACCCAACCACCATCGCCAAGCCACCTTCGACAATAATGCAATCAGCTCTCAGAAGTCAGAACCCATATCGTAAAGGTGATATTAGCCCAAGTTGTTCTCAGCTCTGCCTCAGGTATGAGGTCTAAAATATCAGCATACCGCCTGTCTCCACTAAGCTTGAATCCAAGCCTCAAATAACAAAACCTGCTCCCCTACACCTGCCATCCACTATACTATCATTGAAATTAACTTTGAAGAAATTCGGATATGTGGGCTCTTAGGTAAAAAAACATCACTTGAATTGCGGTAGAAGTAAAAAAGAAGCTCCAAATATCTCGAGCAGTAGAGATATGGATAATCTCAACAGCCTATATCAAGACCCTCCCCCAAACGAACCTCGCTGTGCCCTCGAAAACGAAACTATTTATGGCCAACCAAAAATCTTGGTAGGCAACGAAGGTGGCCTCAAAGATGAAATTGATCTCCGCGGGACACGCAAGAGATAGGAACAGGGAGCCATTCATAATGACACAGATAGAGACAAGCAAACATAACGAGTAAATTTTTTATTAATAAACAAGGACACCAATTCTAAAGAGCACCATTATTACTAATAACTAGGAAAATTTTATATTAATAAACAAGATATCAGGGATTTACATGCAAAACAATTTAAGAAACAACTATAAATAAAATATTTGAAATAAAAAAAATCCAGGCCTTTTACCTTCAACATGCCCAAAACGTGAGTCACGGACGGTGGGCCAGACCGAACCCATAAACTCGCGAGGATCAACTCCCAAGACCCGTTTTCAACTCCGACGACCAAAAGTGATAACAACAAACGGTTAGGATGAAAACATCCACCCAAATCTCCGTGCTACTTAAGTAACGAAGAAAGAAGAAACCAGCTCCAGTACGCCTTTTCTCCCTCGCTCCCTCCCTCCCTCCCTCCCACGCCTCCCCCCTCGGGCTCCCAAAACTCTCTGTTTTCGATCAAAACCCTCTGTTTTCGATCCACGCCAATCTCTTTTAATTATCTTGTTCCCATCGCTCTACTTCTCTCCGGCTTCGGTTGGGTCGGGGAAGATGGGCCGATCGGACGGGCTCCTCCTAGGGTTTCTCTTCGCGGTTTGGGGGCTGGGGCTGGGGTTTTTGGCCTTGCCGGCGGCGGGGAGGTTCGTGGTAGAGAAGAACAGCCTGATGGTGACCTCGCCGTCCGAGATTCGGGGGAAGCACGACAGCGCCATCGGCAACTTCGGAATCCCGCAGTACGGCGGGAGCATGGCGGGCACGGTGGTGTACCCCAAGACCAACAACTACGCCTGCAAGGAGTTCTCGGCTTCGGATTTGTTCAAGCCCAAGCCGGGGGCGCTCCCCAACTTTCTTCTTATCGATCGTGGAGGTAAGCCTTTCCGATTCCCTAGTGTTCTCGAAAAGGAACGGTTGAAGTGCGAATCTTGTACAGATTTCTGTTGGCATTCAATTTGCTGCTTTTAAAAGCACAGGCTTTTCTTTAGCGGTTGAAAGGCATAAACTTTGGATTGGAAAGATGTGCATGAACTGTAATATGATGGGGTGACACTTATTTGATGTTCCATGATAACTGCGGTTAATTTATATATGCTGAGTTTGCCCCCCTCTTTTTGATGTTTGATTTGATTGAATTTTCCTGGAAGTTTGTTTATTAGGAAGTTGGTATCCAAATCAACTTTTAGCTGGCGAAGTGACCTGCAACAGATGGAAGTTGCATGGAGTGATTTTTACTGTTGCATTAGGTTGTTTGTGGACTAAAGACCTTGTCAATCAACATAGGATTTATTTTTTTTTTCTTTTGATGCAAAAGATTGTGGGTGGGGGGGTGGAGTGGTACCTGAACATAAAATGCTTAGGTTACTTAATATTGTGAACAAATAACACATAAGGGTACTGGATAGATATTACATTTGTCTTCCATTTATTTGTAGGAGTTTCCATTAGAGGCACTGAATCACATGTCATGCCAGCATTTGTTAGTTCACAACCTACATATCATACTGTTCTAAATAGTCATGTGATTTGAACTGAAAGGCATAACCATGCATGTAACTATACTAACCATATGATTGAGAAAATTGTCCCTTGTGACAACTCAAGAATGGATATTTTTTTGATATATTTATGTATCTAAGCCGAACAATTTATTCATCAAAAAAAGAAGATTAAGTAATGGGTGGTTCAAGTTAAATGAATGAGATATCTAGAGACACTATAAGGTCCATTTACTAGCATCATGCAAGATGGATTATGTGTGCTTGTGGATAGGTACCTAAACTAAAAAAAACTTTGGTGGCATCTTGATATTTTTGGGAATTTTGCTAAAAGTAGCAATAGGAAAGTGAGAGCTTGTAAGTTCAAAGATTATCAAAGAGATGAATAGATCCTTTAAGCAGCACGGAATTCTGGGGAGAGGAGGGGGAACTTGGAGTGTTAATTCATATTATTTATTTATTTATTTTTAAATACTGGGTTTTAGGAGGATTTTTCTGTGATCTCAAGTAGGTTATATGAATCAGTAATATAAAACCTGTTTGAGAAAGATTAGTAGGTTTTATTGTCCATTGATTAGGTTTCTGATTTTCTGTTGACCTGCTAAAGTGGTTTACCTTTACAGCTATCTTAGCCTTGAGTTGACTTTGTTACTCCTCTAGGAAGGGTTGAGCCCAAGCTTCATTTTTTTCCAAAAAAATATTACAGGTGGTTTGTAATTCCGATATCAATTGTTAGTGGGAAGTGGGCGTGCATCAAGAAATTGGAAAACTCAATCAGTGTTTTGCTTAGAAACCTTAGATATGTGAAGAGCAAGTTGAAGGAATTGGGGATTGGATGTGCTTAAGATGTCAATGGAATTTGAAGTATAAATTTTCAGAACATTTGCAATTTTGGCATTAAGGTGAGATGCAGGAAATATTAGATTTGAACAGACCCAAAAGGGAGGAACTATTGATTTGAAAAGAGAGTAAAAGTGACCTAAAGAGGAAAAAAAATGCTTTGAGGCTTAAATCAAAGTTAATTTAGCTTATAGTGAGAGAGAGTGAAATTGAATGTTAAAGTGGTGAACAAAGGATCATGGTATTCAGAAATATATTTGCTTAGATATAGAGAAAGGGGTGTTAAGCTATAATTCTTGAGATGAGGGGACAACAGTGAGAGAGAGGATTTTACGGCAGAATAGATGAAAGATGCATGTTCCATACTTTAGGAGAAGAAAGTCCCTAAATGGCTATACCCTTGTTGCCTAATCCAGAACTCTACATAATATGAAAGGCAAAGTGATGAATCTTCTTAACCTTTTAACAAAGAATTTCCCTTAAAAGAATTTTTGTGCTGCTTAATATTCTCTTGAAAGGAAGAAGTCATGGATAGGAAGGATGATCGACCAATATGTTAGGCGGTGTTTGGCATCAATTTCAATTTCAATTTCTTACAAGCTAAAAATCTTTGTTTTTTTTTTCTTTCTGAAAACTGAAAACCCAAAACTTGTTTGGTAGTCACTAATTGCATTTGCTGGCGGTGGTGGTGTTGGAGACAATGGTGACAGCCACTGGTTAGTGGCCAATGGTCAATCGATGGTGGGGGTGGTGACAAGTGGGGGGTGACAAGGTTGGTGATAATGGAGGCAATGGTGGTTATGGGTGGGTTCAGTTTTCAAAAGCTTTGAAACTAGAATTTTAGTTTCTGCAATTTCTAGTATCTGAGAAAGAGTTTTCAAAAAACTGAAAATAGAAATTGGGTTACTAATCATCATTTTTGCCTCACTTTCTTTTTCTTGAAAAACTGAAAATTAGAAATGCGAAGTGATGCCAAACAGGGCCTTAGTTAAGCAAAGTGTTTTAAAGAGGTTGAGAAGGAGTTTGGGTCTGTGAAAGAAATTTCCCTTTGTTGAAGTTAGGTGCATGGGTAACAAGTTTCTACCCACTCACGGTTGCATTACTGCTCAAGTCAATAAAGGCAAGGTTGGTTTCTGTTGCGGAAGTGACCCTCATAGAGAATGATTGATTCATGAAAAAAATAGTTTTGGACAGAGATGACTAAGGTGGATGATGAACAATTGTTATGACATCTTCCTTCCGTGAGCTTGTTGATGACCCATCCACAGGTTTCTTTTGCAAAATGATCCCATTTCCTCTTCATTTTCTTTAATGTGGTCTCTACAATGTTCATTAACTTAATTTCATTGTGCTCGAGGGGGGAAGAGTTAAAGAAAATCTTGTAACAGGAGCTTTATGATTGCAAGGACATTCAAGTATCTTACATGTAAATCCAAATAGTGCCCGCATCTTCGTGAGGATTATCGTTCATAATTTTGGATATTGGGAAGGAACGGGTAACGCCATATATTATGCAAATGGTGGTTGAAATATGTTATTGGGAAGAAAGGCTTGTAAGACATTGGTATATAGGAGCATATGAATGGATTGGCATTCGGTGGTTTTATAAAATATGTCATGAGAAAAGAAATCTAGAAGTGGAATTGAGCACAAGATGGGGAAGCATGATAGGGTAAATTTGGCTTGACCGATAATGCGTCTAGTTCTCCTTGACATCATTTGCCCCTAAGCTATTATCTACTATGCTAATCCTTGGGCGAAGGCTTGAGATGATTGGTCGATGGCGTTTATAGTATAATGTGTAGATATTCTCAAGAGAGATCTTAGTCGGATAAATGAGGTGGGAAAAAATTGCTGCATTTTCTTTGATGAAGACTGGTGAGGGAAGAACAATTCTTGTATGTGGAGACAGGATATTAGGCCAACTCCACTGGTTTTTGGTGTTGAAAAGTTGCTCCTTGGTTTTATGAGCTTGATTTCTAACAATTGAGGTCGGCTCCTTGGTTGTCTGGAAAGATCAAATATCATGACTAGAAGTTGTAAAAATCTGCTTAATCCTTACATGGATCCTTCTTAACTTGGTGGTCTGCTAATGTGCTCCATAATTGACCTCATGGTGAGAAAGGCTTGGATGATGATGTAATGGTGTCTACTATCCCAATTTGGAAGGAGTCACATGTGTATTATCTCTTTGTTCTCCGTATGGTGGTACAGCATCTATTTTGTTTGGTTGTTACCAGTTAGACTCCTTTTATTAGCTTATTGGTCTAGAGGCTTGCAGTTTCCTAATGTTCTTTTGCCTTTTCCTTTGCTGTTATTTTTCATCTTATCATGAAGGCGGTGGAACTACCTTTTGATATCTAGTAACACCGACTTAATTTTTTCAATTAAAAAGATTAGGTCAGTCTATAACATCTGAACAAATAATTGCATGTGACAAAATTATTAACACCCCAATTCTTTGTTAAAAGTCTTTTAGAACATTTTTAACATGCCTTGGAGTTGCAATTCACTTCAAGAAGGACTAGGTTAAGTTGTCAAAGTTGGAAAATCATCCAAAAAATTAGTCTATATTTATAATCATGAATTTATCTAAAAAAAGTCATTATTTTATTGCCATGAACTCATTTTTCTCATATAAATTTAATGTTTATCATCATCTAATGCACTAATATTTCATAAGCATTTTTAAAAGAAATATTTTAAAAAATAAATCTTAGATTCTAGATTTAGTATAAATTTCCAATTAATGCAGTCGTGTGGAAAAACAGGTTTATGTGGATTTCAAGCAAAAAAAGGGATTAAAGAATTAGCTTTTCCTTTCATAAGTAACTTAGCATTGTCTTGTGGTATGTATTCCATATTCCATATTCCATTAGATATTGGCGATGCACACTGATATTTTGCAATATAATTAAGCTGTGGCTCTATGTAATATTGATATTCAGTAACCCCCAAAGCTGGTAGACATCATCCTGTGCTGCATATCACCTTTACATATTTTAACCCAAGTTTAAATGCTAACAAGTTTTTTCTTTTCAAAGGTGTTTCCTGTGTATTATATTTGTATTGATTACTCTATTCTTTGACAGAATGTCTTTTTGCTAAGAAGGTTTGGAATGCTCAGAATGCTGGTGCCTCGGCAGTGCTTGTTGTCGATGACAAGGATGAACCACTGATTACAATGGATCTGCCTCGAGAGGATGATGAAGCTGCAAAATATATTCAGAACATAACAATTCCCTCTGCACTCATTGATAAAAATTTTGGTGAAAAGTTAAAGAAGGCTGTTCGTAGTGGTGAAATGGTCAATGTGAACCTTGACTGGAGAGAAGCTGTTCCACATCCAGATGATCGTGTGGAGTATGAGTTATGGACTAATAGCAATGATGAGTGTGGGCCTAAATGCAACATGCTGATGGATTTTATAAAGGAATTTAAGGGTGCAGCTCAACTACTTGAGAAAGGTGGTTACAGTCAGTTTACACCCCATTATATAACATGGTATTGTCCTCAGCCATTCATTTTTAGTAAACAGTGCAAGTCCCAGTGCATCAATCATGGGAGGTATTGTGCACCTGATCCTGAGCAGGATTTCAGCACTGGTTATGAAGGAAAGGATGTGGTTGTTGAAAACCTGAGACAGCTCTGTGTGTTCAAAGTTGCAAATGAAAGTAAAAAACCCTGGATCTGGTGGGATTATGTGACTGATTTTCACATTAGGTGCCCGATGAAGGAGAAAAGATATAACAAGGAGTGTGCTGATGCTGTTATCAAGTCATTAGGTTGGTTTATTTTCGAAGTTGACTAATATAATTTAATTGGTCTGACTTAACATGATAGGGAGGTGCTATAATTCCAGTTCTATTATTATGCCTAAAAAATCCTCTTTCATACTTCGCATATGAAAATATATCTAAGATGGTCTGATATGTTAGAGCACTAGGTTTGCTATGGTGTGTGACACCATGAATGTAAATTGGGTAGCAATTTCCATTACAATATCTAAAAGCATCAATTTATCGGTTAGTAGGACAATTATAATATTCTTACATTTAAGCAGGGCTAGATGTCAAGAAGATAGAAAAGTGCATGGGAGATACAAATGCAGATTCTGAGAATCCAATTTTGAAAATGGAGCAAGATGCCCAGGTCAGTATTTCATTATGTATTTGGTAGATTGATCTGTCAAATCTGTTATGAACTTATGATGAATTTCATACTCTGAAATTGATGCCTATATAATTCATTCTGAGTTTGTATTGCTAATTAAATTCCCCACCTAAATGTTAGACAATGAAAATTATTTGCACAGGTTGGAAAAGGTTCGAGGGGAGATGTTACCATATTGCCTACTCTTATTGTTAATAATCGACAATATCGAGGTTGGTCTTGGATACATTATTTATCTAATTTTTAGGCTATTACTGGTGCTAACATATAAAATTGCAGGAAAATTAGAGAAAAAAGCTGTCTTGAAAGCTACTTGTGCTGGCTTTGAGGAAACTACTGAGCCAGCTGTTTGTTTAAGTGATGGTAGGATCCCACAGCTGCCAAGTTATTTTAAAAATGTTTTTCCATTAACGTTGTAAAATTTTATATTTGAAGCATAGGTTTCTTATTTGTATATGCTTTCAATACAGATATACAAACAAATGAATGCCTGGACAATAATGGTGGATGCTGGCAAGATAAAGCCTCCAACTTCACTGCCTGCAAGGTTTCAAGTGCTTAAGTGTATAGTTCACATGCTTCTGGTTGTTTCTCTGTCCTAATGGCCGGATTGCCTTTCAGGACACATTCCGTGGCAGAGTTTGCGAGTGTCCGGTGGTTGATGGTGTTCGTTTTAAGGGTGATGGTTATAGCCATTGTGAAGGTGATCTTTTTTTTTCTCTCCACATCTTAATTGAAGTCTAACATTTTAAATCCCAGTAATATGCTTGAGTAATCAATCCTATATCATTTGGACATCATCATCATCATTTTATTTTCATGAGCGAGTGCTTATCAAAGCAAAACCAAGTTTATGTAAAAAATTCATGTTATACTGGGGTTACAATCTATGGGTTTAATTGATAGGCAACTTTTAAGTTCACAAAGATATTACCTTACTGTTTCTGTTGCATCTTTTGATCACTTTTTCATTTCTTTCTTGGTATTTGAATGTATCAATCAGCTGCTGGTGCATGCTAAATGAAACTGATTATCTCCTGAAAAGGGATACTCTCATTTTGCACAGCTGATTGGTGGTACTTTGTTGAATTCGTGCATTTCTTTTCTAGCTTGTAAACTGATCAGTATAAACCATACACGATGTGCCTATGAACTCATAAAACAGAAAAAAATCTTCCAAAAATAACTAAGGGCCTGCTTGGTATTCCTTTTGTTTTCTATTTCGGTTTTCAAAAACCGAAGAGGAAAATGAACTAGATTCAAAAGCTTGTATGATGAAACCCTGTTGTTTTCTTGAATTGTTTGTAAACTCTTTGGACCTTTTGGTAGCAAAGAGTTATTGCTTTAAAACAAAGAATGAAACTAAAAGCAAGGAACAACAGAAGTTTTGTTCAAATGCTACCTTCAAAATCAATCTCCATGCGATATTTGACTATTTTGTAGAGAAACCAAAACAAAAAAAGAACAAGAATACCAAACAGACCCAAAATATTGTACTATGAAGAATTCCCAGAGGCATAAATTGTCCAACCTCAACCTTTATGAAATTGAAACTACTCAAGCCAGATACTCTGAGGTTGTACATTTTATATACAATATTTCTGCTGTTATTTACGTTTATATGTGGTTCTATTGAAGCACAAATTAATTACAGAGCACTTGGTAATGATTCTAGATGTTTTAGAGCCTTTGGGTTTGAGAAAGGGTATATTTGTTGGAGAATTAGTGTTTTGAGGTATCAAGATCTGTTATATTTATTGAAGAATAAAAAGATGGTTAAAGGGTATATTGCAACTTATTGAAATTGTGCATCTCAAATCTAATAATAAACAGTATGTGATGCTCAAGTATATGTTTACCCATAACAGTTGGAGCTCATTTCTATGTTTGGAGCAAGGGAGAAAGGAGGCGGAGCAATGACAATTAACTAAGATCCTACCAATGCAAAATGACAAAACTTATGTTCAGCCTTTTGATAAGCTAGTTATAATGCACGTGCAAATGCACATGGTTGCTAGTAAAGATTTAGATATATGACAAATTTTAAAAAGATGTTAGTATGGATTATGTGCTAATATACCAAAGTCTTTGGTCGGAGGGCAGGAAAGAACTTGTTTTTGCTAATCAGCAAAACAAAAGTGACAAAAAGTGGACTCCAACAAAGCACTATCTGCCAAGCTGTTATGGACATTGAAACCAGAGGAGAGAGGGCTTTGGAGAGATACTCATGGGGATGGCAAGAAAAAAGGATCAATGTGTAAAGGATTTTTTATGTTATATTCTTAATGTTCATGGGCTTAAGTTTTTCTATGACCAACGAATCATTATGAAATTGAATTTTGAAGTATATGGGACTCTTTTAATGCATAGAGTCATGGCAATCCCAAGTTGAGGAGAGTTTTTCCCTTGGCCTCTTTTCTAGAGTCCATCAGCATTAGGATCCTTCTTGTAGAAGTTCAGCATGATAAACTTCTAAAAGAGATATTTAATTAGGCTTATAATGAGAATTGAAAACTTGGAAAACATGGCCACTTTTATATAGTGGTAGGATAACTCATCTTTTCTGACAGTCTAAAATGCCTAAAAGTTACAATTCAAATGCTTTGCAGGTTTCTGCAAAATGCATCAAGTGGTCACAGAACCACTTCAGTAGTGCAACACATAAACCAGTGGATATTTGTCAGTTCTGGTTGAAGAAACGACACTAATCTCAGAAACATCCGAACCAACCAAAGAGCTGTAACTTATTGTCAGTCAACCTTATGATTATCAACTAACAGATCAAGTGAAAAAATGAAGTGGAAAAAGAGATTAGATGATCTTGTGGAATAGAAAAGCAAGTATATGGTGATCTAGTGCTTAATTGATGCTGATACTTGGCATATTTATACGGCCAACTGCCATTCTGGGCTTGCCTCTGTTTCAAGGAGTAAGAGTCCTCATCAAATGAGTGAATGTAAGCCCCTTCTCTCATCAAGTCAAAATTGAGACGATACAAAGGGATTTTGAGCCCAAAATAGGTAGGACAAGAGGAGGAAGTGAGAGAGAATAAAGGAGCAATATGCAGGACTAATTGGGGATGGTCTGCAATGTTTGCGAGGAACTACAGGAAGGATCTAATTAGGGTTAGGTCTAACATTGCTCACTATCCCAAACATATATATGGACATCAGTGATCGATCTTTGAGACGAAGGGCAAGTAGATGGTCAGATTGATCCAACCTAATGTTTGGTGATTGGAAAGGATAGGAGAAACAATGTTCTAAAACAAGGTTTGCCGAACCTATACCATGTGCCGTACCGGTCGCTGACCTATACGGTATGACATGGTGTACTGATCATCTGATAAGTATTCCATTTTCTTTTTTTTCTTTTTTTCATTTTTTTAGTTTTTTAATTTATTTTTATTTTTAGTATTATTTTTATCATTATGATTGATTGATTTAGTATTTTGATGTTGTTTTATGTCTTTTTTGTCATCAAATGGACTTGAAGTACAATTAAAGTACTTATATTTGAATATACATATAATATAACAAATGGAGTCTCTTTAATGGACTTAAAGTATAAAATATGTACCGATATCTAAAATTTTGTTGAATGTCTATGATGTCCAATTAGTTTTGGCGCAAACTAGATGCAGATTTTTTTAAAGCTTTGTTTTGGTGTTAGCTATTATATTGTTGTCATTTTTTTATTTATTCAAGTACGTAAGCTATGTAGTGTCAATTTTGAATTGTTTTTCTTTTCTTGAGTTGAAAGAGGGGATAGATAATAAATATAACATTTGACAGGCCAAGGCTTCTGAGAAGGCCTTTATTGTGTGTGTCACAAAGATTATTTTGAATTATAGCGCATTTCAAAAGAATGATATTTTTACATAAAATAAATACATCTCATAATTACATCAAGGTTGCGAATTGGCTCAATTGGTAATATCACTGGGTGTTGGATTCCAGTAACCTAGGTTTGAGCCTGCCCCCATGCTGATTTTGGTCAATCTTCCTCCTATCACAATTTTTCAAGAAATAAAAATGATAGAAAAATCCATAGCTATATGCATTTGATTCAATAGCCCCTTCACCTCAAATATATGAGAAAGTAATTCCTAAAACAAATGTACTTGGGGGTTTACTAAAACATAAAGAAAACTATGTGATTGTTCTATGCACTTAAAAGGCTCCACGTCTACTAAATATATTGTTTTTAACAATTAAAGTCAAGAAGTAATAGCACTGTAATTGATATTATTCTTCAAGAAAGCAGAAATATTATTGTAACTGGAAATAAAACTTTCAGGAAGGCAATAAAACTGGCAATCTGTTCTCAAACTTCGTTTAGCCTCTTGGAAAGACTTAGCTCCTCCTTAAAAGGCCTCAGCACATTCCTCCCTTATGTTTAAAATTGCATTTCATTTTCTTTTTTCTATGTTTCTGAGATTCTGCTCCGAAACTTTTGTAACCTTCATTCCCTTACTGAAGTTTGGTGGAGTGCTTACTTCATTTTCTATTAAAAAAAGAAATAATTTAGCCTAAAACTTGTCGAAACTATGCAATAAATAATATGTATCAAGGTTTGCCGAACCAGTACTAGAACCCGTATCGGTTAGCGAACAGCTCGGTACGGTATCAGTTCGGTATCATACCGACACGGTATGCCAAGGCATGCCAATTCTGAATTGACACGCCAAATCTTTTTTAAAGCTTTTTAAGTTTGATTTATTGGTAATTATTTTTTTTCATTTTTTCAATCATTTTAAGTATAATTTAATGTTTTTTGATTTTTTTTAATGTTTCTATGATTCCGACATAACCTAAATGATGCATCTTGTTGTTTTAAAATGGTACAAAATATAAAATGATTAGTGAGATGTTGCATGCTACAAGAAGCAACATGAAGTATCCTAAAATCAATTAATGTGATACAAAATACAAAATGATACAATCAATTACATATATTTAAAGTACAATATACATATTGATATTTAAAATCTCGTTGGGTGGAAATGCTTCTCGTAGATATCCAGATCATTAGCATAATCAGAAGGCATATCAACCCATCCCTCTAACTAAACAACATTGTAGTCTTGTACACTCATCCTATAAAGAACGCACTCTGGATTATAAGAATATATCGCTGAAGTTCTAGCTCTGAGAGATGTCCTTTGGCTGATAATACGGCTATGGAGGAGCCCATCCGAATATGCCAGCAGCAAAATTTGACCTCTAAGATGCTTCGGGCTACGTAGGATAGTTGCCATCGGAAGACAATGCCTCAGACGTACCATATCCATATCCGTATCTATATAGGTCATAGGTGCAGCGCCTATGGCTGCGGATGATAGGATCTAATATACAGCCACCACCTCTACCGACAGCCTTCCTAACTGAGGAAGTTCTTCTGAACTCTAGATCGCAAAACTGGAGCCCGACACGTAGTGTGAGGGCCCAAATCGAGCCATATGTCTGGCCACCTCATCCTGCTGCCACTGATCATCTAGGCTTGTCTGAATGACAACCAGGATCTGTCTCATCATCTGGAGCACACGCCTCATCTGATTTTCTGGAGTGATAGAAAGGGCTCTGCCGCTCGGCAGTCCATCTCCAGCTTCTTGGAAACCCTCTACTTTGCTACTTTAAAATGAATGAAATGCTTCATCAGCAGCATTTCCGGTACATAGATACGTCGGGATAACTACCAGCTAGGTACTACTTCAACCTGGTTATCCTTCCACCATTGAACTATATGTTGCACTAGTTGCACTTCCAATGGTGCCAACTCAAGAGCATTTACCCATGATCCCAACCAATGTGTCGCTCTAGCCTCTTTCTTTAATAGTTCCATTCTTGCAGATTTATCAAGTAACTCGGTTTATCAATTATTTTAAAATAGCAAAATGTTATGATGATTAAAAAATATTTTTTACTTTAGAAAATACATCTAACTTATCTAATATATGGTACTAATTTTTCATATTTTTTGATTTATTTATATATTTTTAATAATTTTTAAATTTAAAAATATGTTTAAATACTATAAATTTTTTAAAAAAATTTACTTCAGAAAATACTTCTAAAATATGTAATACGTACTACTAATTTTTTTTTATTTTTTTATATTTATTATATATTTTTAATTATTTTTAATATAAAAATATTTTTAAAATATAAATATTTTAAAAAAATATTTTGAGCTCGGATCCATGTAGATATATATAGATTCTTGGTGAAATAAATATATATATATATATATATATATATATATATATATATATATATATAGTTTTGAATTTCTCTTCTTCCATATGTCTTTTGTTCACCTTCCTTACACTGACGCTTGAGGATCACCTCCCAAACAAGGACACCTTTGACCCAGGACATGGATTCATTCCCCCACAAGATTTTTCCAGAAAATCTAAAATTATTTCAGATTTAAACATGAAAAAATGGATCTGAGCCTAATTTCTCATTCAATCATCTCAAACTTTTCTGCAGCAGAATGGCTATTATGAAAATTACTTAATGTTGTTATATTGCAATGTAACATGTTTCTAACAGCCATTGATTCTTTGTTATACACATTAGAGCATAACTCTTGTACCCAGAAACTATTTGAATGGCAATTAAATGCCATAATGATGGTAGTTGTAGAGGCTGGAAAACTTGAAGTCAGGTGATTAATTGGAGGAAATCTCTTATAGCGTACATCCTTATAATAGAAAATAACAGCTATCCTCTTTTTTGGATGCATGATTTCTCCATTCTACACTGTGACGCCTTTTAATTAACTCCACTTCTCTGCAGCAATTGGTCCAGGAAGGTGCAGGATAAATAATGGAGGTTGTTGGCAGGAAACACGTGAGGGCAAGACCATCTCTGCTTGTCAGGTTGGTTCAGAGAGCTCTAGGTTGCAAAATACTGTTAATCAAATGCAGGGTTTAGGGACAGTGACTGATCAATTTTCATGATGGGCTATTTTTTTCTTTTTTTTCTTTTTTTTGAAGTGATTTCAGCAAATTCATGTTCTTGGTGTGTACAGGATGCTGGAGACAGCAAGTGCAAGTGCCCCACTGGATTCAAAGGAAATGGTACGAAAACTTGTGAAGGTAAGATGCTCAGTTGACTACTATTCATTACAATATGTTGTATCAGATAATATATATATATATATATATATAATTTAAATATATATGTGTATATACATATGTATATGTATACCTATATGTAGGTATCTATGTATATGTATGGATGTATAGTATATGTATGTATATTGCAGTCTTTCTTGCGGAAAACAATGCTCAAAATCAAGTAAATTTATTTGCTTCACACCTCAAGTAATCATTTCAGCGTTTAATATTGCAAAAATAAATTTTCCTATATGTCAGATGGCAAAACCCTGACAAATTCTTCGCCCTATGTAACCATTTCATTTCTCATCCGCAGATATTGATGAATGCAAGGAGAAGACAGCATGTCAGTGCCTTGAATGTAGCTGCAAAAATACGTGGGGAAGTTATGAGTGCACGTGTAGTGATGGCCTTTTGTACATGAGGGAACAGGACATTTGCATAAGTGAGATTTGTAATTTAGCATATTAGTATATACTCACATCCTGGTAAAACTGTATTATTTGATATTGTTTGGATGGTTTATATGCAGGTGACAGTGCAAGTATGGCCAAGGCAACATGGATTGCTTTTTGGGTGATCCTAATACTCTCGGCTTTTGCTGCTTTGGGAGCATATATTGTGTATAAATATAGATTAAGAGTAAGTTCATAATAACCGGTCCATTATATTTAAATTGATTAATTTTGAAGTGGAGATTTTGTTCGATGTCTCTCTTTGGCTGATAGTTTGTGGTCAATAAAATTAGATGCAGTTCACCATATCAAATCTGTCCTTTATACTTTATATGAACTATTTCATCTAGAAAACCTCAAATTGGCATTTAATTGTTTGCCTTGGCTTAAACTGAATAGAAGGAAGGTTTTCCTATCTGCCAATTAGAGTGGAGTAGATTTAGAAGCCATCGTTGTGCAAAGGTGGCTTAGGATCTCGTGTGAAACCACGGAAGTTCTGCCGATATCACATTTTGGGCATAAAATCATTCATTTCTGACATTTAACATCTTTAGAATCAAGTAACTGCAAGTTAGTATGTCTGTGCTTCATTTTTTTAATGAATTTATTGGCACGATCTTGCTTCCAATAGCTGAAACTTTCTCCCTGCCTCCATTTTCTTGACACCCACTGAAAAGTTTGACGAGTCTCTGAGAATTGTTGTATATAACATCCCCCCTACTACATTGCTTTGACTTTTTGCTCATCTGAAAATTGTTGCTTTTAGGCTATCTATTTTGATAATTCTTGACTCTGCATACCTTTTGCTTTTCCTTGCAGTCATACATGGACTCGGAGATCAGAGCTATTATGGCACAGTACATGCCACTGGACAGTCAAGGAGAGGTCCCAAATCATACCCATGAAGAAGATCGTGTCTGAAATGGAGGTTTGGTTTTCATGAAGAAGTACCTACTTATTCACTCTCTGCCCCTGCGAGAAAGATATAGAGGGCTTGGTGGACAAATAAAAGATGAAAGAGAGGAATGCCTTCGTAGGATGGATTGAGCGTTGTAAAGATCTTTAATTTTGATCAAGACAGTACATGTATAGGTTTTTGTGCACATCATATCCCAAATCTTACTTGTAGTTTGATAACATAGCCAAAAGCATGAATGCTCAACAGAAATTGTGCTTGGTGGTATGATGGCCTTTTTAGTTCATACGGCGATAGACCAGCATGACAATATTCTAATATTTTTTTTATTTATATGATTGTTCCTTGGTTGCATGAGCTGGAATTACAATATAGATTCTTATTCTTATCAGCACAAGACATTTATAAATTCTGGACTTAATCATCTCTATATATGTGATTTGACAACATAATTTATGGAAAAATTCTAGAGATGGTGCTCCATAGGATGGTTTCTTATTTCATACGTGTTGCCAGTGTACAAGTTTAAATTGCAACTAGTAAAGTAGATCAGTAGATTTTCCTGCTTGCTGACTACACATGTGGTTTTCATTGGTAATCTCTTGTCGGAATTTGTCTTGGCGAATAATCTGGCATCATGTTCAAAGGATGCTCGTTCATAAATTTTACTCTAAAGCTGACCTCTATTCCATGTGAGGGCTTGGAATCGTAATGGTTGCCCTCCTCTCTCTCTCTCTCTTTCTCACCCCTTCACCCACGTTAATGTTCTTTTTAGGGGGACATCCATCCACACTATATATTTCGAGATCTGTACCTTTTGAGAATCTATGCCTTTTCTTTTATATAAATATATATATATATATATATATGCTAAAATTGGAATCCCTCCAAGCTGTTGCTTCCTAAATCTTTTGCCCAGTTTTCTCTAGCCATTCCCTCTGCATGCTGGCCTAACCATCATCTACCTCCTAGTTCTCCATATTATGTTTCCATGTCCACTATTGAACTCAAGCTTAAAGTCTGCAAACCATGCATGCCACAAAATTTGGAAGTGGTTGAGATATCAACTGGATACAAAATTCATTTCCATGGATATGTATACAAATTATAAATTGAAAGTATGGATATCGGATATAAGTTAGATAGTTAAACTTAATGTCATCAAATCAAAATTATCACAGAGTGGTAGGTAAATTAAGTCAATAACAATTTATTATGATTAGTTATTTATTTTTCTTAAAGGTTATATAGAATTATAAATAGAACCAGATAATATAATACAAATTGAGTAATTGTCTATTCGTGTCTATATCTATTTTTCATGAATATGAATATAGATATGGGTATTAGTTGGATGCTTAAATATGCATTCATATTTACATAGATTTGGATATGCATATGATGTTATCCAATCCACTTTCATCCTCATGCATGAATTTCATCTCAGTAATATATGGGTGGGTTTGCACCACTTGCTCCCCACCACCGCTGTGAGTTCAGACATAGTTGATGCCAATGGCAAGCTAAAACCTTTCCATGATCTTCAAAGCTATCACCGCTAGGTGAAGGCCGCATTCCAATACAGAGATTTCTCCCACATTCATTGGCTGAACCATTTTACATGGATTAGGCTAACCCTTAAACTATGGCTAAAATAACACTTTATAGAGCTTGTCCTACTCATTTTAATGACAAAAATAGAACCAAACGAAGCCCATAATGGACACAAAGGCTGCTAATTTTTGAAGAAATTTTACTGAATCAGGGATCAATCAACCTATTTTAATTATTAAGATTCAGTTTTAAGTGTAAGCATGGCTATTTAGGAGAGGGCTAACCCCCATTGTATAGCCCAATCCTGGTGATACCCAAGTCGACCTGATGCCATTTATATTTTATGGGTCCATTCAGGGTTGTATAGCCGTAATCCGGAGTTGTAACTGTGATTAGCCTCCATTGGTCATTGCTATCTTGGAGGAAAGAGTTTTAGCAGTGCCAAGCTCATTTCAATAGGAAATTTTACATATAATGAACAGAAGAATTGGTGTCGATGTTTTGAAAGTGGGGGTTCACCCCATCTACATCCCACACTCAGAGATCGGTGTAAAAATCTCTGAGATACTGATCAATGTGATCATTAAGCTCAGTCCTCAGATAGAAGAATAGCTTATTTAGATGCACCTATTACTATGTAGTAATGAATCTATAAAAAAAAGAATAATGATATAATTTTGAGAGACTTGCAAACAACATAGATGCAGCACCATCTCTTTGGCTGTGAGTGCTGGTGCAATCTCAAAAGTCTTGAGTCCATTTGGATCTCACTGTTGAAGGTGGAGATATTGTTAGATCAAAGTCCAATGTTAATCCCATTGTAAGCGATGGGAGCATACATCCACAGCTCGTCCGAGCTCAAAAGCTGCACACATAAATTGGAGAAAAATTACTACAATTCAGATATCTTGAGTAAACTGGTTTAAATGCTAATTACATCAAACTACCTTGTCTTAGGATAAAAGAAAATGTATGGTTGTTAAGTCTTCAATAGATTTGGACTTGTTTATGAACGTGTCCTTTAGTTTTGTGTTGTTGAATTTAGTTTGTACTTTAACACTAAAATGAGGCAGAGAATCCTCACCTTAATTTGGAGTTGGAGAAACTTCACATATTGAACTGCTTCTTCAAGCATTGTGCTAATGTCTACCTGTAAGATCATACCCATTTCAACTCACTAACTATCCGGCATTTTTCAATCTGAAAATTTTGTAGCAAAGCAGGACTAGTGCGGTAACCAAAACTTACTTTGGTCCCATTGGGAACCAAGTTCTGCAGGATCCTTAATCTCTTATTGATTCTTTCTCTCCTTTTCTGTTGAAATTATTGAAGTGGCAACGACATCAGAACCCCAAAAAGTTCGCAGCAGGATTATTGCACCATAGGTTTCAAATATAATCCAAGTATTTACCCTTGCATAGAGGCTCTGGGGATCAGTCGCCGACCGCCGACCTGCTCTTGTTTTTCCTCCTCCGATCAGCTCCTGGGAGGCATTTGAATCATCCTCCGAGCTGTAGCAGCTGGAGCTCTGCCCATTTAAGTCAGCATTGCTGTCTTCCTCATTGCCAGTACATACACTCTTTTGAGCTTTCTTAGACTGAGCATTCTTCCCCTTCTTAGGTACCTAATATATGTAGCACTCTCTTCATCAGAATATCTAGAAAGTACTCCAATGGAAACTTAGAGATCAGATATGTGTAGATTTGTAGTTAGAAAAGAAGTTGCACACTCACCAGTGTCGAGGCCCGAGCCTTCTTCTTAGGACTTCCAATCGAGGTGCCATCTTTTTCATTTGTAGTGGGCTGCTCAGCATCACTTACATGCATCCTTTTCTTGGCGGCTTGTGAGTTCTGATGAGAAGGAAGAGCAGGCGCCGATGACTTCTCCTTTGAGACTCTGAATTCGTCGCTGCATGTCTTCTCTGTCGCACAAATTGGCTCATTGAATTGATGACAGGAAACAACAGCAAGGGATGGAGCAATGAATTGCTCTTTCTCAATGCTAAAATCCACTGTGGTGGTGGGACTGATGCTGATCTCTGGAACAGCATTAGAATCACTCAAGTAGCTGCATCCATTGTCAGCAAGGGGAAGAGAGAAACTACTAGTACTAGTGCTACTTGTCCCCTGAGAACAATAGTATGGATTGTAACTAGTTTCATGCAAACAATAATACTGATCAGCACCATGGTCCGGCCCAAAGATTGGTGGCATTTCGATGGTCGGGTCTTGATCAAGCTCATTCAGGAATTGGTGGCCACCTAGCAGGTGTGCAATCATCTCAGACTCCTCGGCCGACATCACTGCATCGAATGAGTTCCAGCTTGCTTCTGAGACCAATCCTTCAGGCTCCATTTCGGAGTTAGAAATCTGGGTGGTGATACAAAAGGAGGGACTCAAGGTGGAATGAGCACTGATAGAATGGCTTGGTGAGGCCTAACGAAGCTGATGATTGTGTACTTATAATGGTTGGTTTTATAGAATGCGACAAGCATAGAGTTGGCTTCAGTTGGCAGAAAATCGTTTAGTTATCAATAATAAACATATTTCATAGTCCACCATGGGGGCGATACAGCTCAAAGAGTGCTAAATTCAGGCAATGATGGAATAAAAAAAAAAAAAGAAGGGTTTCTTCGCAGGAGAAGAACAAAATAGCTTATCTAAGACTTTGTGAAGTTGGCATTCACTGGGATTCATATAAGGGCTCCCAGGGTCTAAAGCGAATGATTGGAAAGGTGATAAGCTTATGATTAGGAGAGGCTTAGACTATAAATGTAGGTAGGAAGGACGTGGGGAGTGTTGTTAAGGGATTAAATTAATCTAGGGATGTTTTTTTTTTGTTGTTGTTTTTGTGGGAATAAAGAAAGGAGGGGAAGAGAAGAGGCCTGCAGGAACGTGGGGAGGAGTTCTGGAAATTCTGAAGGAGTTCTAAAGAAAAAGGGACAGAGCATCAGAAGAAGTGATTTATTGTCTCCCATGGATGCTGCACATTCCCTGGCTTACAGATTGTTAGGATATCATGGTTTTTGGCAGCTACAAACAATTCTAAGCACTTTATGGATTAAACGTCAGTCCTCTCTGTGAGCTTGAGGTGAAAAAATAAAGCGACTTCCAAAATCACTCTATGAAATTTTTTGTGTTGATTCATTATTCTGCAGCTTCTACAGTTTTAGTCTTTTCTTACAATGAGTATTAGGAATGTGCTAAGTTAACACTTGCCCATTATTTTGTTTGTTCTCTCCATCTCCATCTGAAAGGAGTCGTCTTTTTTCTCTCTACTTATATTTGTAGAAACAACAGCATTTTTTCTTTTCTGAAAAGAAAAAATGCAGAGAGAGAGAGAGAGAGAGAGAGTTGATACCAATATTTTTCACCAATCAAGCAAAAGTGGCTTGGGAGGTCATTTTGGTCACTTTCTTTTGATACACAAGGCTGTAGTAATTTTTTGGCTACACCAATAGAACGTAGCCTTTCCTGAGAACTCGATCCTATGTTCGTGGTGCTACCACCATGAGACTTTAGCGAGATCTCAAAGGGATGCTCGTCAGTCTTAACAGTCTTGAGGAGCTCATATATGACTTGGTGGATAAAAGTGTTGATTTAAGTAGCTTTATCATGGTATCTTCTTTATTTTTTTTAGGTATCTCCTCTAAGATCCAAAATCAACAATCAAAATTCGAAGATCTACACAATTTATCATAATATATATCAACTAAAATATTTAGAAATAAAAAAATGCATGTTTTGATGTTCTCTAACTTATATATCAAGCAGGCAAAAAGTGGATGGTTTACATTATATAGAGATATTAATCATAATCTATATTTCTTAAAAATTGTAGAGATTAAAATTTAACATATTCTAATACTTAGATTGTATACCCATATCATTTTAACCATTCATTGTTGTATTTATTCGATGCATAGATTAGAGACTCTCAAATATGTGCTTTTTGGCTTTAAGGTATTTTTACTAGTATAGATTATGATCAATAGTATGGACTATTGATTTAAGTATCTTATTATTGAGTTTAAGTATCTTATTATTGAGTTTAGACTGAGAGAATTAGATATCCTTCGCTTTCAAAAAGAGTAAAGTCTGTCTACTTTTGCGCGCGCGAGAAAAAGAGAGAAAGAGAAAGAAAAGGATGGGCGTGTGTTGCATTAATCAAGAACTCAATTATTGTGCAGCCCTATGGTAAACAAAGCCTTGTGCATAATGGGCAGATTGCAACATTAATATTTTCAAATGCAAATTAGTTGACGCAGTGAGTCAATCTTTTCAGGGCATTTTCTGTTAACTTTAAAAAAAAAAAATTGCTCCAGAGTCATTTTATATTGTAAATATGTGCCACCTATAAAGCAAGTTATGGCCCATGCGACTAATTGCTAATATCATTGCAAAAGTTTCAGGTCACGGACTTGAGGAAGAAATAAGTTTATAGAGGCAAATTTTAATAATCCTGAGGCACCACCATCCAATTCTCTGTTACGACCAAAAAAAAGAAAAAAGGTAGGACTAATTTTCTCTAGTAATTATCTTAGCACCATCTCCCTACTTTGATAAACAGAGCTAGAGCTTGTGAAACTGGGATTAAGTTAATTGAGAGTCGAAGCGAGGGCCGACACCACTCGGAATCGAACCCCCTTCCTCTTTCTTCAAAATTAAGAGATAAATATCATCAATGCAAGAGCTTAATATGAAATACAGTGTTAGGACCAAGAGAATTGTGTCTTAAATGTGTCAGGTTTAGGAGTTCTAGGGTTACACAGTCATGGCCACCTCCCTAAGTCTTTACAAAGATTGAGTGATCTTTTTTTAGCCATGAAGATAACATAAAGCATGATCTAGTATATGTTTACTTTTGAAGTAAATGGCCTGCTCCATGTATCTGGCTAAGCATGATCATGGCCTATAAATGCGTCAAGATAACCTGGTCAGTGATCTTGCTGTCTTTGTGTATTCTTTTTAGAGAACAGGCCTTGATAACACAAGTGTTAGAAGTCTTCAGTTGCAATATAATAACGCATTAAAATAAGAAACGCCAGCGATATATCTCCGCCACAATTACTGGCAAAGATTGTTTCCAATATGTATTTAATCCTCTAATTCGCTCGAATCTTCGATATATTTAATAGAGATTATTTAATCCTCTAATTCGCTTGAATCTTCGATATATTTAATGGAGATTAAGAGCTGAGATTAGATGCTCAGATCTTATATTTAGTAAATAAAAGCCAAACTCCTTAAGTCTGAGAGCCAAACTGATAGATTATAGAGGATATTAGAATTAGAATCATAAATCTTCGACAGCCTAATAATTTAAATTGAAAAATGCATAGGGGCACCTGTTCGTGCACACAAAAAGTTTTTAGAATCTATCTAATGCTGGCTCGGCAACTCTATATTCGACCAGTGTCCATATATTGCACTATAATTCCCATGAGTCGTGCCAATCCACTTGTGCCACGTAGGAAGAGAAGCTTTTGCTGCACAAATTAGGCACCATTTAGCATCACTCACATAGATTAGACATCTAAATTAGTGGAAGTTGGTGGCTTGGCTCTTGCCGGGTGCGAAATTTTAACAGCCTGCACGACTCTTGGAGCAAGTTAAGAGTCCAGTTTGAGAGATGCTACCCGGTTGAACACCATGTCTTAGGGGTTTTCATTTATTGAATACCGACTTTGGACTAAGAAACCATGAGATCATAGACTATTTGGTGGTTACATATACCCTAATTGATTCCTTGGCCCAAGTATTAAGTCACTTTGGTTCGGCCTTCTCTTTGTTGAGATTGCCCGATGTCTTGTAGGGCATGTCTGGTTGCGAGTAGTGGCAATCTGGTTAGAAATGAAAATGAGTAACTTCCATTCCAGCCATTTGGTTGGAGAGAGTCCCAATCCCTACTCTCTTCTAATATTTTCATTTCGATTCCGCTTCCGATTCCGGTCACAAACCAAATACGTCGGAGGATATGATGATTTCGATTTTCATTCCAATCTATTCCGATTCTATTAATTTCGATTTCAGTCGTGAAACAAGCACCCCCTTAAAGTAGTGAAAGTTCTCCATTAGTGCACTTAGTAGGGCCACATGATGCTTCGCGAGGAAGCATCCTGCTAAGCGAGCGGCAACAACACCACCATCATAATCATACTTACAAAATTTAACCATACGATGCTAACTTGCTAGACTCGATATTGATTGAAGAATTTTTTAATAATTTCGAGAATATTGAAACTTTGTTCCCCATCTAGATACATAAGATCAACCTAGCATGCTGAACCATTCACAACAGCTTGGGTGTGTGATTGAGCTCACTTGCATAACAAACAAGACAAGTTCAAGCCTCATTTAAAGCTTAATTAACAATCCAACACTGTACATTCGTTTAAAAAATAAGTAAAAGCTTAAATTTGGCTTGATAACTAGTTTATTCAACCTCTTTCAACTAAGAGCTGAATTAAGCTTAATTATTTACAATTAAGCTTGACCCGAGTTCTAATAATATTCTCTTATGATACAGTTTAGGTGCTTTGCAAGGTGGAAACTAAGTTTCCACAGTAAATCGGCCCGCTTTGAGATTTAAAAATGACATCTTATGCTAAGTGGTGCACGAAAACCTAATTAAAGAGCCGATTCTGAATCAGAGCCCAGAGAGGAAACTTAGATTCCCCTTGGCAGAGAACCTAATATGCGCCAGAAAAATTATTTCCTACATTGCATGCATCATGTGGCCGTGCACACCATTAAACACAACTGCTATTATCTCTAGCGGTGCACCGAGATACGTGCTTGATGTATAGAATTCATAAAAACGAACGGTTATGATTGGTTGCATGCACAAGCATATGGTACATGCAGTGCAGGAAATAATTTCTCTGTACACCGGCTCGACCTAAAGCCCTACCACAACATGAAATATTTAAAGTGAATCAAACGGTTCTCATAAACTATATATATGCCTTGACTCACATGCAACACAACTCGTAATATCCATTGGATCAACTTCAGAGAGCGACGAATCACATATACATGCAAACATACGTAAATGTAAGCTAAACCACATCCAGCTTGGAAAACAATGTCCAAAACAAATGTACATGGGTAGATGATGACCATATTGTAATCCAAAAGAGACCTTACACGTCCCACCAGATGGCTATTAGCTGTTTAGAACAAACTCTCATGGGCCAAAGCCTAACCCAATTCTCCCTAGGAATATTCCAATGAAACGCAGAGAAAACACAATCCAATAAAAAAATATCGAATTATTTATCTTAGAGAACGTGCAGGAACGCACGAAATTTGTTCAACTCCAGGGGAAGTCCAAGGCCGCTGCATCCTGTCTCTTGTGTCTCCTCTATTATTTATTTATTTATTTATTGTTTTGATATACCATCATCTCACTTACACATGGATGTTAGTGCGCCACGAGAAATCAGAATACAAAATACGATCGAGATCCTCCGGAATGGGGCCAGTGCCATTCCATATAAAAACTCCGGAGTGTAAATCAGGCATGGCTCCTTCAAGGACAAACAAAACAATAGACTTATTTGATTTAACTTTTGTGCATACAGAAAAGGGTTTTTTTTATTATTATTATTTTTAGTACAATAGTGCTTCATACGCTACGAGTGTAGATATAGTCAATAAAATCAAAAGAAAATAGATGACACAAGGAAGAAAAAACAGACACATGATTCTTGAGGAAAAAATGGGTCAATCATTAGGAGCCACAACGCGTGTAAGCTCGTGAGACGTGCATCATTAGGTTTTTATATGCAGTAAAAGATATTTTTAAAAAATATGTATCTTATGATGTGATGATAATGTTCAAGTCGTACATATATGTATTGCTAGTCCGTATCTACATGGGTTTTGTCCGGATTTGGGACTAGGGACAATATTTTAAGCTTTCAATTTTCAAAGTGAAAGGACGGTCTTGAAAACTAGCCCTTTTTTTTTTTGGGTTAAGACAACGCTAGACTACCTCCGTTGTTGAGGACACCTTGACACACTCAAAACGGCACCCTCTCAGCGACATGTGGGGACCACGTCCGATAGGACGCACACATACGAAGGGGTGCAACACTGGGTATCGTCGCAAAGAGAATTTATTTATTTATTTATTTGTTTTGTTTTCCCTGCAATGCTAGCCTAAAAATAAGGACTTGCTAATTACCTTGTCATTATCTTGTTTAATTATGCATGTATTTTTTCACAAAATATTTGTTATACCTTCTTTTTAAACTCTATTGACATGTATACAAACATTTGGCTGGAGTTTTAACTCGATGGCATGGTCATCTCTCTACTCCATGTTGACTCTCTCGATCTCCCTCCATCTCTCTCTTCCTCGAATCTCAAGATTATGCACTTCGTGATGAAGTCGTGGCGCCCCTCTTTGGGTCAAACTCCAAACCTATAACCAGAGAAAGAGATCACATGAAACGCACGTGATTCGCTCACCTTTTCGTGCTAAAAAAATAACTTCAAGATGTTAGATGAGGTTTTGATAGTGTTGGACGCTAGGTATTTTTCAAGTTGAAGGGTCCAAGGACGAGAGATGCAGAGGTATAAAATTTGTCATCAGAAATCACAAAATTCATCATCAGAAACTACGATGCCAGACTAGTAGCGGCGGAGGATCGACAGATCTTCGACTCGTCAGTGGTGTGCACCGAACTTAGAGCTGCCTGGTGGTTCACTCTCAGTATCTATGGAAGGAGATTCAGCCACGGTGATTGAGTAAATCCAAAGTCAAAGATGCACAGTCGATGACCAACCACTGATCTACAATATTCACAGATTACTGGAGGAGTGCAGCTTCCACCAAGCCACACAAGTTTATAGAAAGGCAAACGGTGCCATAGACTGAGTTGCTTCATTTGCAGCTCACCACTCTGAAAGTTTCATCTAGGCAGACCACGGATCTGTGCTAGAGCCCTTATGTAGTTTTTAAATTCTTAATTTTGTTGGTCGCATCCATACTCGTCATGTGTGAAGCACTATTGTACCAAAGAAAAAAAAGTCAATATATAATTATCCCCTATTTATACCTTTTAGATGATGTTAGTGTTAGAATATTGAGCATTATGGGAGTTAAGTTTTTAAGCCAAATTAAATGTAGGACCCACATGTTTAATTGAACAGGTCCAACAGGAAACGTATTCTACTCTTTGAGTAGAATAATGTGATATATTCACATGCTCAAATTCGTTAAGTAGTGAATTAGATAATTGGCTTCAAAGTTTCAAATTGGTAATGGATTATTGATGGAAAAATATGGATCCTACATTGGGAGAACATATTTCAGTAAATGGTTTATATAGTGGCAGATTTCAGTTTTTAAAACCGTCAATTGTCAACAGTTGTGTCTGTTCAAAGAATTTATTAACTTCCTATAACTGCCATTCGGTTGTAATATATAATTATCCTTCACTCCAGAAATCTGAATCTCTCTAGAAATCTGCAGGATCATTTTTTGAAGTTGCAAACAGATTTTCTGATTTGCTCTCTCTCTCTCTCTGCACTTGTTTCTTTATTCCTTCCAACCCATTCCCCTAATTGAGTACTAAGCATTGAGTTTCAAACAAGGCTTGAAGATTGTAGTGCTTCATCTTCAAGAGGTTTCATACCGTTTTATCCTGGGAGACAAACGTCTATACAAACCTTAAGCACCGAGAGGGAGACGAATTTGTCTTAAGGAAATTGTGTTAAACACAAGACTCGGTTATCAAGTTCAATTGACATTCGAATCATTGTAAGTAGTTATATACAAATTATGTTTGCATTGTTTTTATTTATCTCAAAATTTTAATATTGTAGTATTGATAAATTTACCCCATAACAATCTTAAGACAAACTCTTTCTTTCTGTTTTATCAGTACTACATATTATAAAAATTCTGTGTTACAGATTTTTGTTAAACAAATTTCTGCACAGTTTTTGACTCTGTACAGTTTAATAAACAGATTTCTGCCTAGTTTTACATCTGTGCAGCAATACAGAATTGTAAATCTGTGCAGAATTATAATTTACAGATTTCTGTTATCAATGTTATGTACAGTATCTCAGTTCTGTATAGTATTAAATTTGACCACTAGTATAATCTGTGTAGCATTACAGTTTCTGTGTTAAACTATTTTCACTAAATCTATACAGTTTTGATATTATTAGTTTTTTTTTTGTGCAGTAGTATTATTTAGTATATATAATTCTGCAGGTTTATATTTATATATACTTTTACAAAGTTTGATTTCTGAAATTTGTTTGCAGTATTGCTTACATTCCTGGTATACTGAAACGTGACACACACATTAATTTTGTGCAGATTTTTTAAACTCATTCCTGAATTGTTTTGCTAATCTACTTACATGTGTTTTTACACTTTGAATTGTTTTTTATCCAACACTTGTTAATCAGTCTTCATCACTTTAATGCACATGCATTAGTCAAACCTATATTTATGTTGTGTGTGTATATATACAGTTAGTGCAGGAAAGGATAGTTAATTATTTTTGGTCAAAGTTCTTTAAGTGTATCTATATCAAGCTAGTTTAGTTAAAGTCAATATTGTTTATACAGTATTGGACTTGTTCGATTTGTGTTAATCAGTATAAATTATATTTAGTTTATTTTTAATAATCTACAGTGAATTTAGATTTCTTCCATTGAACTGTACAAATTTCTTACTCTTATAATTTTGTGTACAATTCAGTGACTGAAAAAATGGCATCATCTAGTGCAATGCCTGTGACTCATGGAGAGAAACCTGAGAAATTCAGTGGGCTTGATTTCAAAAGGTGGCAACAGAAAATGTTGTTTTACCTAACCACTTTGAATCTGGCTAAGTTTCTCTCTGAGGATTCTCCAAGCAAGAATGGTGAAGATGAGGCTGTTGTTGAAGCATGGAATAAGTCAGACTTTCTATGCAAGAACTATATCCTGAATGGATTGGACAACACTTTGTATAATGTTTATAGTCCAATGAAAACAGCAAAGGAATTGTGGGAGTCCTTGGACAAAAAGTACAAGGCAGAGGATGCCGGCTTGAAGAAATTCATAGTCGGACGTTTTCTGGAGTATAAAATGGTGGACTCCAAAACAGTTGTGAGCCAGGTTCAAGAATTTCAATTAATTCTTCATGATATAATGTCTGAAGGCATGAGTTTAAGTGAGTCTTTTCAGGTGGCTTGTACCATCGAGAAGTTACCACCTTCGTGGAAAGACTTCAAGAACTACCTGAAGCATAAGAGAAAGGAGATGAACCTGGAAGACCTGATAGTCAGGCTGAGGATAGAGGAAGATAATAGAGCCTCTGAGAGGAAGCTTGGAGGATACTCCATTGAGACCAGGGCCAATGTCATAGAACACAAAGATAAAGGAAAAAAGCGAAAGTTCTTCGGACAAGAAAAAGGACCTAAACAGGGGAACAAAAAGAAGTTCAATGGCAATTGCTTCAATTGTGGCAAGAAAGGCCATCAAGCCAAGGATTGCCGAAAACCCAAGAAAGCATCCACTCAAGTCAATATGATGAACAAAACCACAGATGAGTTTTCAGATATCAATTTATCTGCAGTTGTCTCTGAGGTGAACCTAGTAGGAGGGAATCCTAAGGAATGGTGGGTGGACACTGGAGCTACCCGTCATGTGTGCTCAAATAGGTCTATGTTCTCAACATACAAACCACTAGAGCATGGAGAAAAACTGTACATGGGAAACTCCTCAACTTCCAAGATTGAAGGAGAAGGAAAGGTGATTCTGAAGATGACTTCTGGAAAGGAACTGACTTTGAATAATGTGCTGCATGTGCCAGACATTAGGAAGAATTTGGTTTCTGGTTCTTTGCTGAGTAGGAATGGTTTTAAATTGGTTTTTGTGTCTGACAAGTTTGTACTAACTAAGGATGATGTGTATGTGGGGAAGGGTTATATGAGCGATGGGCTCTTTAAGATGAATGTAATGACTGTACTCCGAAAGGAGATTGTTAATGACAATAAAGCATCATCTTCTATTTATATGGTTGACTCCCCAAACATATGGCATGGTAGGCTAGGGCATGTTAATTTTAATTCTATTCGTAGATTAATTAATATGGACCTATTGCCTAAGTTTAACATTGATTCTAATCATAAATGTCAAATATGTGTAGAATCAAAGTTAACTAGATCTTCTTTCCAATCTGTTGAAAGAAGTTCTGAACCTCTTGATTTAATTCACACTGATATTTGTGATTTAAAATTTGTTCAAACAAGAGGTGGAAAAAAGTACTTTGTTACTTTTATAGATGATTGCACACGGTTTTGTTATGTGTATTTATTGAGAAGTAAAGATGAAGCAATCGACATGTTTAAACATTATAAGAATGAAGTTGAAAATCAACTTAGCAAAAAGATAAAGGTCATACGTAGTGATAGAGGTGGAGAATATGATATACCTTTTGATGAGCTTTGTTCAGAACATGGCATTGTTCATCAAACTACAGCTCCATATTCACCTCAATCAAACGGTGTTGCTGAACGTAAAAATCGAACCTTAAAAGAAATGATGAATGCTTTGTTGATAAGCTCTGGATTACCCCAGAACTTGTGGGGGGAAGCGTTACTTTCCTCAAACTACATTCTTAATAAGTTACCCCATAAGAAAATTGAAAAGACACCTTATGAATTATGGAAAGGAAGAGCTCCTTCTTATAAATTCTTAAGAGTGTGGGGGTGCTTAGCTAAAGTTGCAGTCCCTAAACCCAAAAGGATTAAGATAGGACCAAAAACTGTTGATTGCATTTTCATCGGATATGCACATAACAGTAGTGCATATAGATTTCTAGTCTATAAATCAGATATTTCTGATATACATGTGAATACGATTATAGAATCTAGAAATGCATCATTTTTTGAGGATATTTTTCCTTATAAGAATGATGCAGAAGCTTCGAGTTCATCAAAAAGAACTCATAATGCTACTACTAGTAATCATCAAGAGAATATAGGTCAAGGTCCTATAAACAATGAAGATGAACCTAGGCGTAGCAAGCGGGCAAGAATAGCTAAGTCTCTTGGTCCTGATTTTCTAACATATATGTTAGAAAATGAACCTCGAACGTTCAATGAAGCTATGTCTACTCCTGAAGCTCCTTTTTGGAAAGAAGCTGTGAACAATGAAATTGAATCCATACTGCAAAACCATACATGGGAACTAGTGGACCTTCCACCTGGAAGTAAACCACTTGGTTGTAAATGGATATTCAAGAAAAAGTTGAAAGCAGATGGATCCATTGATAAATATAAAGCCAGGCTTGTAGCTAAGGGCTTTAAGCAAATGGAAGGATTAGACTATTTTGATACATATTCACCAGTAACTAGGATAACATCCATACGTATGCTAATTGCCATTGCAGCATTGCACAATTTTGAGATACATCAAATGGATGTTAAGACAGCATTCTTAAATGGTGAATTAAATGAAGAAATTTATATGGAACAACCAGAAGGGTTTGTGTCACCTGGACAAGAGAAAAAGGTGTGTAGACTTGTTAAATCCTTGTATGGATTAAAACAAGCACCTAAGCAATGGCATGAGAAATTTGACAGTGTTATGTTGTCAAATCAGTTTAAAATAAATGAGTGTGACAAATGTGTATATGTCAAGAATACTCATAATGGATACGTCATTGTATGCCTTTATGTTGATGATATGCTTATTCTCGGTAGTAATAATGAAATTATTAAAACTACAAAGAGAATGTTAATGAATAAGTTTGATATGAAAGATATGGGTGTTGCCGATGTCATTTTAGGAATCAAGATTTCAAAGACATCAGAAGGACTGATTTTATCTCAGTCACATTACATTAAGAAAATTCTTGAAAAATTTAATAAGGATGACAAAAGTCAGGCTAGAACACCTATTGACGTAAATCTTCATTTAATGAAGAACATTGGTACCGGCATATCTCAACTTGAATATTCTCGTATAATTGGCAGTTTAATGTATTTGATGAATTGCACAAGGCCAGATTTAGCTTATGCTGTAAGCAAGCTAAGTAGATATACGAGTAATCCAGGATATGATCACTGGAAGGCAATCATCAGGGTTTTAAGATATCTAAGATATACCATGAATTATGGATTGCATTTTACAAGATATCCAGCTGTACTTGAAGGATACAGTGATGCTAACTGGATATCTGATTCTAAAGATACAAAATCCACAAGTGGATATGTCTTTACCTTGGGAGGTGCTGCAGTTTCTTGGAAATCCTCTAAACAATCTTTAATAGCTAGATCGACCATGGAATCTGAGTTTATCGCTTTAGATAAAGCTGGAGAAGAAGCAGAATGGCTTCGCCAATTTTTAGAGGATATCCCGATGTGGCCAAAACCGGTGCCTGCAATATGCATACATTGTGATAGCCAATCAGCAATTGGAAGGGCACATAGTAATATGTATAATGGTAAGTCTAGACATATACGTCGTAGACACAATACCATTAGACAATTGCTCTCTAACGGAATTATCACTGTTGACTATGTGAAGTCAAAGGATAATATCGCAGATCCACTTACAAAAGGTTTAAATAGAGAGCAGGTAAATTGCTCATCAAGAGGAATGGGGTTAAAGCCTATAAATTGAAAGTCACAATAATGGTAACCCAACCTAGCTGACTGGAGATCCCAAGAACTAGGTTCAAAGGGACAACCGAATTATGTGTGACAACAAAGAGCACTAAAACCCACTCCTGAGATATTAGTGCGCCTGTAGAGGTTATTAGGGTAAGCTATGCTTTTAATGGTTTTCATATACCTGATTAAGTCAGGTTGAGTATGGCAGGATACTCTTAAATGGAAATCACCTATGTGAGTGTGAAGGGGCCGCTTCTATGAGAATGAGTAAGGCTAAGTTCTCTAAAACACTTGCAGAACCAGGTGGTGTTCAGGGCCAAAATGAACACAAAGTAAGAAATAACAATGTTCGAAAGGAAGCTGTGTAATTTCTATTGTCTTGATTTACACGAACGGCTGAACAGTTCAAGGCATCTCGTCCACTGGTTAGCCAAGTAAATCCAATAGTTTTTACTAAGGAAGGTTCAAGGCTAAAAGCTACCTATCTCGATGCAGTTACTTTCATTAGTACTCAATGTCTTTCTCTATGTCTGTATTTGAAATTTGTTTTCTTCAGCCAATTCCAATTCATGTGGGGGATTGTTAGAATATTGAGCATTATGGGAGTTAAGTTTTTAAGCCAAATTAAATGTAGGACCCACATGTTTAATTGAACAGGTCCAACAGGAAACGTATTCTACTCTTTGAGTAGAATAATGTGATATATTCACATGCTCAAATTCGTTAAGTAGTGAATTAGATAATTGGCTTCAAAGTATCAAATTGGTAATGGATTATTGATGGAAAAATATAGATCCTACATTGGGAGAACATATTTCAGTAAATGGTTTATATAGTGGCAGATTTCAGTTTTTAAAACCGTCAATTGTCAACAGTTGTGTCTGTTCAAAGAATTTATTAACTTCCTATAACTGCCATTCGGTTGTAATATATAATTATCCTTCACTCCAGAAATCTGAATCTCTCTAGAAATCTGCAGGATCATTTTTTGAAGTTGCAAACAGATTTTCTGATTTGCTCTCTCTCTCTCTCTGCACTTGTTTCTTTATTCCTTCCAACCCATTCCCCTAATTGAGTACTAAGCATTGAGTTTCAAACAAGGCTTGAAGATTGTAGTGCTTCATCTTCAAGAGGTTTCATACCGTTTTATCCTGGGAGACAAACGTCTATACAAACCTTAAGCACCGAGAGGGAGACGAATTTGTCTTAAGGAAATTGTGTTAAACACAAGACTCGGTTATCAAGTTCAATTGACATTCGAATCATTGTAAGTAGTTATATACAAATTATGTTTGCATTGTTTTTATTTATCTCAAAATTTTAATATTGTAGTATTGATAAATTTACCCCATAACAGTTAGTTAAAAGTTGAAAGGTCTAAATATATTTCCGAAAACCCAAGAAGTCAACAAACACATCACTCATCAACATTTCAATATTTGAGAAAAAAAAAAGGGAAGCAGTGAATCGTTGAATTTATGCCTTCGCCCTTTGATTCATATGGTTAAAAACGTGCCGAACTGAACCAATAATGTCCAAGTTCAATAGAAGTCAAATGGATGGATAAACCATGGAGACAGAAGAATAAGCACATGTCAAACAAACAAAATAATAATTGACTTTCTGAATTCATTCCCCACAACTCCTAAAGTCAACTGCCTTGTTGAAGAATTGAAACATTGGTCGGTTGGATTCGTGGTTCCTACATTAATTCATATAGAAAAATTCCCAAGTATAGAAGGGCTAAATAGCTCGAAAACCATGGCGATAGAGGGCCAAGTTAATATATGTATATATAAAGACTAGTCGACTATTTATGTTCGTTTCCCCATACCCACTATAAGGCCCTGTTTGGGGGAGCTATTGGCAGTAGAGCTGTTAGAAGTAGAGCTGTTGGAAGTAGAACTTTTATAAAAAACTGTTTGCTGTTTGGTAACTACATTTCTAAAGTGCTGTGGCACTTTAACATTTGTTTAGTAAACAAACTGAGAAAGTACTTTTGTATGACAAAATGACTATAAAGGACATTACTAGTATTATACAATAGTGCATAATAAAATATAATATATATTAATACATAAATATATGATATAGTATAATATTAATGTAATGTAACATAATATTATTATAATATAGTACTATAACATTGTATACTATAGGATAATAATTTAATATAATATTAAATTATTTAACATAACATAATATTATATTATATTATATTTATAGTATAATACAATAATAAATGTATAAAATATTATAATTATTAGTATAAATTAATTTTTTACTCTTTTGATGACCATTTATTTCTCTAACAAATTTTCTAGCTAGGTGAAAAAATTGGTTAAATAATTACTAATATTTTTATTTATTTATTTATTTATTATTTTATTTCATTGGAATATATTTATTTATTATTTTATTTATTTATTTATTCGTTCATTTATATACATATTTATTTATTTATTTATTTTCTTTTTCTTTCCTTTTCTTTTTTTCTTCTCTTTTTTTTCTTTCCTTTTCTTCTTTTTTTTTTCTTTTCTTTTTTCTTCTCTTCTTCTCCTTCCTTCCTCTCTTTCCTTCTTCTCCTTTCTTCTTCTCCCGCGAAGCCGGCGGCGCCGGAAGGGGGGCCGGGCCGCGGCGGCCGCGGGAGGGGGGCCGGGATGGCGGGCCGCGGCGGCCGCGGGGGAGGGGGGGCCGGGACGGCGTGCCGCGGCGACCGCGGGCGAGGGGGGGCTCGGGAGGGGGCCGGGACGGCGTGCCGCGGCGACCGCGGGGAGGGGGGGCTCGGGAGGGGGCCGGGACGGCGTGCCGCGGCGACCGCGGGCGAGGGGGGGCTCGGGAGGGGGCCGGGACGGCATGCCGCGGCGACCGCGGGGGAGAGGGGCCCTCGGGAGGGGGCCGAGACGGCGGGCCGACCAGGGAGGCAGCGGCCATGGTGGCCCCTTTCTCCCCTTCCTTTTTTTTTTTTTTTGCTATGTGGTGGGTCGCAGCGGCCGGGGCGACAGGCCGCAGCGGTGGCTGGGGAGCGCGGCCACGGGTGGCCGGCGTGGTGGCTGCCTCCCAAAAAAAAAAAAAAAGGAGGAGGGCCGGCGGCATTGAGGAGAAGGAGATAGAGAGGGAGAGAGAGAGGGGGGATGGTGAGAGAGAAAGAGGCGGTGGGATTGAGATTTTTGGGAGAAAAAAGAAACTTTTAAATGGGGGTATTTTGGTCAAAAATACAGCTTCCCGACAAAGCTGAAAACAGCGTTTTCGGAAAGCTCCAAAATTGAGTTTCTGCCAAAAAGCTGTTTTCAGCTTCCCGCAAAAGCTGAAACAGCTTCTTAGAAATTTTACCAAACACACTTTTTTACCTAAAAGTACTTTTGGAGGGCCAGAAAGTGCTTTTTGGCCCTCCAATAGCTCCCCCAAACAGGGCCTAAGAGGAGCTGTTGGCAGTAGAGCTGTTAGAAGTAGTGTTGGAAGTAGAGCTGTTATAAAAAGCTGTTTGCTGTTTGGTAACTACATTCGTAAAGTGCTGTGGTACTTTGTTTTGTGTTTGGCAAACAAACCGAGAAAGTACTTTTGTATGACAAAATTACCATAAAGGACA
Organism: Phoenix dactylifera; assembly: GCF_009389715.1. Classification (NCBI taxonomy): domain Eukaryota; kingdom Viridiplantae; phylum Streptophyta; class Magnoliopsida; order Arecales; family Arecaceae; genus Phoenix; species Phoenix dactylifera. Next base: position 13,175,961 of record NC_052397.1, read on the forward strand.
TTGCATAGTATTATACAACAGAACATAATAAAACATAACATAAATTAATACATAAATATACGATATAGTATAATATTATTGTAATATAAAATAATATTATGTTGATATAGCATAATAGTAATATAATTATTAGAATAAATTAATATTTGGTAATATAACATAATATTAAATTATTTAACATAACATATTAATGTATTATGATATAATGTAATATATATTATATTTATAGTATAATACAATAATAAAAGTATAAAATATTATAATTATTAGTATAAATTAATTTCTCATAATATAACATAATATTAAATTATTTAAAATAACATATTAATGTATTATAATGTAATGTAATATATTACAATATTTATAGTATAATACAATAATAAAGGTATAAAATATTATAATTATTATTATAAATTAATTTTCCATAATATAACATAATATTAAATTATTTAAAATAACATATTAATGTATTATAATATAATGTAATATAATATAATATTTATAGTATAATATAATAATAAAGTTATAAAATATTATAATTATTAGTATAAATTAATTTTTCATAATATAACATAATATTAAATTATTTAACATAACATATTAATGTATTATGATATAATATAATATGATATTATATTTATAGTATAATACAAAAATAAAGGTATAAAATATTATAATTATTAGTATAAATTAATTTTTCATAATATAACATAATATTAAATTATTTAACATAACATATTAATATATTATGATATAATATAATATGATAATATATTTATAGTATAACACAAAAATAAAGGTATAAAATATTATAATTATTAGTATAAAATAATTTTCCATAATTTCCCATAAAATAATTTTCCGCGGTCCAGAGGCTCTTCTTCGTGGTCCATGCTCGAGGAGGACCTCAGCGTGGGCCGCGAGGTTGATGATAAAAAAAAAACAATAGATTGATTTTGGAAGGTATGGAAAAGGATTAAAATTTTTTTCTTCTAAAATGTGGTTCAAGAGATGCATACAAAAATTGAAAAGAAAAATACCTTTTCTTATGGAAGGGAGTCTGACGGCTAGGGTTCTTGGCTCCAGTAGATTTTTAGGTTTATAAAGGGACAAACTATGTAATTATGTTATTTTAATATGGGCATTTTTGTTAAAAATACAGCTTTCCGAAAAAGCTGAAACAGCTTCCTCCCAAAAGCTCCAAATTGGAGCTTCCTTCCAAAAGCTGTTTTCAGCTTCCCGCAAAAGCTGAAACAGCTTTTTCAAAAATTTACCAAACACAGTTTTTCATCTAAAAGTACTTTTGGAGGGCCAGAAAGTGCTTTCTGGCCCTCCAAAAGCTCCCCCAAACAGGGCCTAAGTCAATTGCACCCAAACACCATCAGCTTCAACTGTTGAGTATAAAAAATCATTGCGGAAGAGAGCTCTTCTAGATAAATATCAATTTGTACAAAAGACATATTCTTTTTTAACTTTATATTAAATAGATAGGTAGCAACCAAAATATATAAGGAAAACGAGTACCGCCTGTTAAATGGCAAATCCATAACCATCTCCATATGACTCAAATTCACCTTGATGACAATTTTTTTAAAAACAAGGATCTGGTTCTGAAGTCAGAACCTCACTTGAACATAAAGTGCACATATCCAGAAGCGGAGAGGGCAGACTAATCCAATGAGAGCTTACGTTGCATCTGTTATAGTCCTCAACAACCTTAGGAAACAAACAGATTTTGACAAGCATAAGGGCGACGTTATCTCAAACAGCAAGGCAAGCATGGCTAGCATTCACTGCATCTTATTATGGCAATCATGGCAAAGGAAGACATAATATAAACCAACCTATGAGCACAATAGATCGGGCTATCAGCAGATTACAACTTGCATCCTTCAATCCAAAAGTGGTTATTGTACATGGCTTCTAAGGGAGGGGAATGACTAAAATGAGTAGATAATGATTTGGTAAGCAAAAGTTCTTTGAACATCAGGTAAACAACATTTAACCACTCTATAAGGAGTAGGTAGGTGGCGGTATGTTTGCTACGCCTTAAGAAATTCACAGGAGGGAAATGGCCTGGAATGAAGGCCCAGAAACCAAAAAGTTTATGAAACAATCCCACACAACCCTAGCATGAGAAAAGGCTAAACAGTACCTACTGAGGTTCATCTTCTGGCACTTCTTCACCAAGACTGCGCTGTGCCAATCGATAGTACAGAATGCCCATTGTTGCCAAACATGCCCTGCAGATATACACAGACTTCACATTAAGCTTCTTTGCATGGATTTATACTTACAAATGATCACTCTCTGAGAGAAAGAAGCTTGTGCTGGATAAAAGAGTGATATTCCAGCATAAGACTGAAATACCTAAAACATAACCATCAAGTCATGTCCAGGATGCTTGTTAGGACAAGACACCAATATGCATTGATACGATCAAATCATAAAAAATGATTGCATAACACTAATCAAGTTAGAAAGCAGCCTGGGGCATGTTGGGCACTCTGATAAACTTGGAATATACCAGCAAACATATGAATGTAGTTATATATGAAGAGGGAGCTCCTACCAGTACCTGCAAGATCCTAGGAAATCCTAGAACAGTGCATGAAAACGGACCAAACAAGAAATATTGGAAAACAGAAACATGACGACTAGTGTCTTCAAACTACGATGCAAATGATATTCTGCAAGTTCTGACAGCAATAATATGAATTCAAGAATGGAATGATGGTTTTCTGTTGACTAGCATAACATGTAAATGTCAATTTAGAGCAGCAAAATAAGCTGGACAATTCAACTGTTCATATAGAATAAAGGCTTTCGCATGGTCAGCAGCAGCAAAATTTCCAACTACAATACCAGATCAAGTGTTTGTGCTCAACAACAGCCAGTGAATAAAGAATAGACTTAACGTTAAAAGAATCTAGAACGTTACATGATCGCCATGATGAGTAAGATTTTCCTGGGATCCATCTTTGATGATCTTTGATGCCGCAGACGTCCTTCTGGAACATCATTTGTATTAACTAGATCTTTACGTGGTGGTGCAGTCACTGGTAGAGTTGGCAATGCATTAGACCAGAAAGGTAGCAACATTCTCAGAAACTTATGACGGAAAGGACCTGCAATTCAAAATGGTAACACTTTCACATCAGGTTCCAGTTATTACAGAAGAAACTCGTTATAGCTTGTAGTAAATTAACCATGAAATCTACTTGCATGCTAATATATGATGATTTAGTAAATCACTCCATCTTTGCAAGATCGTCAAGATCCAACTAGAATATGTCAACACATAACCTAATTATTTGTTTCAGCTCACCCCGCAAAAAAAAATATTCCATGTTTGCAAGTTTACTGAGGTCCACTTTGAATCAATTAACGCATTATTACTACTTGCTTTAGCTCAGCCAAAAATAATCTGCAAATTGTAGTTAATCAGTAAACTAAAACTAAATTAAATAAAACACAAGCTGCTTCATGTCCTTAGACATCTAACTAGATCTCATCGGCATGCTTTGCATAGACCTCAAGTGTCCAGGTGTAACAACTATATCATAAAAAACTTAAAAAAAAAGAAAAAGGAAAAGGGGCTTGTATAGAATTCACTGTCACAACATTGGCCACATACTGTTGCATGTCGACCTTGTTTATGTTACAGTTAATATTTATATAAAAATATGTGACACTTTTCTTTTTGATAATAGGTAATATAGTTAATAAATCCACTCTTCTCTCCCCCCCCCCCCCCGCCCCTCTCTCTCTCTCTCTCTCTCTCTCTCTCTCTCTCTCTCTCTCTCTGTGATGGACGAAAAGGCAGGTACAACTTCCAAAATACAAGTGTTTTTGACATATTATCAGACAATCAAAAATACTTGGACCACATTTAAGTTTTATACTGGGTGGATGTACAGTTTCCAATATCTATGATTAATTGCTAGATATATGTTGATAACTAGTAAGTGCATAAACTGAAGATGAAAGCAGAATATGCAGTGGATTTAATCAATGCAGAACAACAATAAGATTCCACACAGGACCATGAAATCATACAACTGCATATTTATTGGAAATTTATCATTGTGTTGGGCCTAATACACAAACAGCTTCTTTTAGGGCTCGAATAGCTCTCAACCTCTAACAGGATTGCTCCAACGACCTGCAAGTCTTGCTAGAATTTTCACCAATAGCTAAGGCAAGCAATTGGCAGTGTGCAGTGGTAGCAGGGAGGAAACCACCTCTCATACTCTGCCTGCATCCAACAAGGCTTAAAACAAGAGTGTTCTTGTGCATGAGGCTCCCATCACTGCAGGGGCTCCCATCGCTGCAGGGTCCGGGGAGGGTGTCAGATTGAGGCAGCCTTACCCCCAAGTGAGGAGAGGTTGACCATGCTTCAAACTGGTGACAACCAGGTCACAATGGAGCAACGTTATCGTTACACCAAGGCCCTCCCTCTCCCTGCATCCAACAAGGCTCTAGGGAAAAAGGTTGTATATTTCTTAAGCCATAGCTAGTATGCGCAAACATCATCAGGGTCCTAAAAATGATCATACATATAAAATCACAAATATATATACACACACACAAACAAGTGATATAAGTAATATAGTCTCTAAATTAATGTGAAGTATAAAAAGAACACTCAGAAATCGTTTTCTTCATTTGAGCATACCAAGATTTAGTACATATAAATGGATCCCATCTTGAACAACTTAGATCTTGTTATAGCATATGCATAAGGAATTCACATTAGCTAAAAATTATTAATGGATGAAGACCAACCTGGCAGCCCCTACCAACCCAGTAAGAGATTCAGACCTCAGCCACCTCGAGGGTTCAAAGACACCATGGAATCTACCGGACCTGACAAGGGCAGGACCTTAGTCCAGCCTGTGCCAGACAGAAGTCCACAAAGATGGACTTCTTGTCCTGCCAGGACCTCCTTGGCAGCCCCTTATGACCCCAAGCAGAGCATCCAGCCCTTGGCCGCACAGGAGGTGGTGTAGGAGCATATAGATCTGGCACAGGCGGGACACAAGTCCAGACTGCACCAGACATGGGTCCACACGTAGACAAACTCAGGTCATGCCTGGGCCAGGAAAGACCTCAAATTCAAGGCTATAGCATATGCCATAAAAAAGGTCCAAAAACAATTATACTTGAGAATTAGCTGGATAAGAATGGAACAAATCCTATATGCAGAGAATCATAATATCCAGTTTCTGCAATGGACATGACAAGTGACTGCAATATCGACTGCAAAAATACAGCCTTGGTCTACAACTTGAACCTGTTTCAGCCACATATATGGGCAACTGCTCGAGCACAGCATGCCTTTGTAGGATTTAAAGAAAGGCATAAACATGAAGACAAGGTGCAAAACTGTGAAGGTACTGAAAGAGTAAAAGAATCAAACAGAGCAGGAATTTCTAGAAGTCAATCAAATTCAAGGAAAAAGGATACCATCAGATGACAGCAACAAAAAAAAAAAAAAATCTTTTGATAGCTACATGTTTAACAAACACTGCATTAAGAGAACTTAACATTTTACGTCAACAAAATTGAACAAAAACACAAACTGCCATGAGCAATGAAACATGCTAACAGAACATGTATCAGTCATGGTTTTGCAACGTCCATAATGATCAAAGATGGGCAACCACACTAGCCTTGTAGAAATGAGGGATCTGAAGGTACCATACAAATTGCACTTCTAACTGTTTAGTTATTATAGGAACCAATCAGGAAATAAGATTAATCGCATCAATCTCACACAGATGAAATAAGGCTTAGTGTCGTTTATCAGGAAACAAAAAGGCTTAGTGTCCATGTTAATAATCTCAAGCTAGACAATCCTTATTGAGTCAAGAGCATGCCAATCACGTAGCAGAGAGAAATTATGTTTAGGGAAATATTTAGCTTTTTTCCATATAACTTACCTCTTTTCGTGTACTTTTTATGTGTTCCATCTTCATCATCAGCATAATATGATATTTCTGAATTTTGTCTGTCAACATGGTAAGTGCCCTTCCTTGTGGTAGCACCGGGCTGCATGACGTTAAAACACAAGATCATAGTGCCAGGCACCATTTACATTTGTATGAATGCACCATTTATGAACTTAAATTTACACAAAAAGTACTAAAAGATGGTTGATCATTGGCTCAGATATCACTTACACCCTTGGGGCTCACACTTTTGATGAAGTTGGGCTCTTGGTCTGGCTTAAATTGGTTTCCTAACGAACTAGGACCATCTATTTCAACAATCTCCGGTTCTGAAAGTTTAGTAGAACCTGTTCCAGCAGCGGAGTATACTTCATCTGAGTATTTTGCTTCTTTGGTAAATGAATCTGCACGACTTTTATCGCTATCTTCAACACCAGATACATGCATAAGTGGATCCGAAGCAAAAGCAGGAGGAGGAACACGGCTCTCCACTGCAGGCAATGAAACAAGGTGATTTCCAAATACATTTTTCTCCAAGCCACTCTGCAAATGTCAGAAACCATGTGGAATAAGTTTGAAGAGTCTTAACAACTGTTACTGAGTTGATGTCTTGACAAGGCAACTAAAATACGCTAAGCAATGGCTGAAAATGCAAGATGATTAACATAACTAAAACTCAATAAGGAAACAAACACAAAATCAAATATTCAAAATGAAGGACATTTGAATAAATGGATTTTCAAAAAAAATGTAGCTTAGGAACTGCTTAGATCACTTTCTAATATAAACATTTAAGAAAGGAAGCAGAATAATTTATGATATATGATCATATTAAAGTTTTGACAAGCTTCATTTTCTTTAACAGAATGTTGAACCTCAATGCCCATTGCATAAAAATCAAAAACACTAGGTTGATATTCAGTTTGTGTAGAATCTCATGCACCATTCATGAGATAAAGTGGTGCAGTCCTGATAAATTTTTATTTAGTTCAGTAAGCTGATTAATAATTCCATTATTTTAATCCATAACAAAAAAACAACCTTTCATGTGTGAGTAAGCTTGTGAATTACTGCTTGACATCAAACTCTAGAAAATTGAGAGAGAGTGTGAGAGAGTCGAACGATCATGAAGTAGAACAGCTTCTGAACGAAAGAACAGGAAACATATCTCATCTTCTTAAGAACTCTGGGTGCTAAAACGAACACCCAAAAGAAGCTAGATAACATAGGGAACAGGATCTGATGTCTTGAAGCATAAATTTAAATCTAAGAAGGGCAAGTTGTAGTACATGGACTCGAATAGCCAGATATACGATAGATCTAGCTTCTGAAAGATTGATATGATACCCAAAAGGCTAGATATCTGGAAGGCCTGGAATAAGATTAAACTCACAAGGAGAATTAATGCACCAAAAAGTCTATGTAGGACACAGGATATAGAAACCTCGAATCTAGAATTCTTGAATATGAGATCCAAAACTTACTTCCAGGATTGAACTTTATGCAACGAATCAAACATTCAGCATGATCCCACAAGTTAATCTTTATAAAAGAGAAAGTTCACACAAATCTATGTGGTCAGGCCAAAGTTTTTAATACGTGATATCTCAGAAATATCAGTAGGCCACTGAAACCGAGATAAACAAAGATACCAGTTTATCTCGGCCAAGATTGAAAAGGAAATTTTTTTAAAAAGAACATAATTTCCATGATTTCTGGATATGCAGGCCGAGACATAAGAACTAATATAATATACTGGAAACTTAGCTGACATCACAAATACATCATTTGTTCCCTTTTATACATGGACTGTGGCATATAATAGCCTTAACTATTTGCAGAGTCATTCTCCTCAAAACTTAAAAAAAAACAAACAAACAGAGAGAAAAGAATATTTTCCACATCCATGTAACCTCTTCCCTTCTATTCTTTTAGGACCCCCTTTCATCTCAACAATGGCAAAAAAAAAAAAAAAAATCTTCGTTCATCATTGTTGCCAAAGCTAACTACGAGATGAATCATTCGCCTCAACAAGTGGCCTTTACTGCCCAGCCATAGCGACTCTCCAGACACCAGCGCGGCAACACCTCCATCACACCCTCCACTGCTCACCTTCCTCCACAAAGTCCCTATTCTGATGCCAGGTTTTTTTGAACCTGCAAGATCTACAAATCTTGGCAGATAACCTCTACCACAATTGTTTCCTAATTACAGTCTCCAAAAAAGATAGGTCACCCCTTAATATGGCTTAAGAAAATCCTAAGACAAATGATAATAAAACTAGTAATCTCAGCCAGTATCTTGATATTGTATCAGCCGAGAAATTGGGATATAACAGTTTATAGCAGCCAACATAAGCTGATATTTAGAACATATTGTATCGTTAGATGCCCGAGACCCATATAACTGATATCTCGCCGCAATATCAGCCAAGATGGAAACCTTAGGTTAAGCATGTCTGGAAATAAACAATATAATTTCATTGCAACTACCATCCAGCCCTAAATTGGTGAGGATTATTAAAAAAGAAAAGAAAAGAAAAGAAAAACTAGGACACCTATATGCAATTATGCATAGATAGTCACAATAATCAGAAATATTCAGAATGTATCATGTCATTAAAGTGTATACTTATTTACTGATGTCAAGCAGCAGAAATTATTTTAACATATTGTTGCCTATTTGATCAACGATTTAGCACTTACATGGAATAAACATATCGTGAAACCAACCCATATATATGAGAAAAGGCTTATGGTAGGAAAAGAAAACAATAGCATGCTGATAACTCTAGAAATAAAATTTATGATGGTCTTACCTGGACTATTGCTTCCTTGAGTTTTGAATGGAGGTGAGATCCTGTATCTTTAATGCTTATAGGAGGCCATATCTGCAAAAAAAAAAGTGCTTTTCTTGATATTAAACAAATTCATTGACTGATTTTCAAGGCAGATAAATATAAAAGTAGAATAATTTCATAGCAGTTGATTTAAAGTTGAAAGGGATCAATATCATAATCTGCAGCAAAAAGCATTCTTCCCTCCAAAGTTCAAAGGGTTGGCAAAGTCTTCCAGCCTTCCACCCTCACTTCAAGATGTATAAACTAAGGAAAAACCATCATATGACACCTAGTGCTTTTGAGTGTGTGGTTTGCCAGTGATATGATGATAATTCTAAATTCTAAAACGTAATTTTCTGATGTTTGCTTTAAGCACAGCAATTTTAAGTAGAGAGCAGATTAGGAAGAACTAGAAGGGTTCAACAGTACAAGAGATAGAAAACTTAGTGGACACTAATTGAGGTTGAAGAGTAGAGGTATGAGGATGGTCCAGGTGTGGCATCAAATTATAAACATTCTCACTAAGGTACAGAATAAAAGAAAGTAAATCAAGCATTCTTCTTGGTGCTGTAAGGCTGTCACTAAGTGCACTCAAAGGATTCACTGGGCTTGGCATACAATATTAGAAATGGCCAGGCATATAGGATACTAGACCACTCATGGCTTTTTGATATACAAATTAGGTATAAGCCTATTTACATTATTAACTGAGGTTTATGCAGGTGAGCTAATTGCACATAATAGCTGGAATGTACAAAGGCTATGGGATGCCCAGACAGTTGAGAAAAACATTAGCATACAAAACTCCTATATATATGTTATGGATGGTTGGCGACAGGCTACTACCATACATGGTAAAAGGCTTTCCAGATCCATCTACAATTTTGTGGCTCAACAGGAACACTATATTTGTAGGGGGCAATGGTACAATTTCAAATTTCTTATGGAAACTACCTGCTGCTCTAAAAGTTAATTTTTTTTGTTGGCGGCTTATTTCTTGAAGATTACCAACAAATGTGTGGTACAGATTGATCTTTTCTTACTTTGTTGACATATGTTGTAAGTTTAATCTTGTCGGTCAGAGGACATCTGACAATTCCTTTTTGAGTGTAGATACTCGCAAGAAATCTGAATGCTCTTAGGATGCAACGAGGATGGCAACCTATGGATTGGACTCAGGCCAGGGATGGGGATGGGGATGGGGATGGCTCGGTCCTAAAACTGTGTTGGTGTATCAATCCCAATCTGGGCTATGAGTTTCTTTGCTACCACTTGCTGGTTCATTTGGCAATCTTTGAAAGGCTTCTATTGCTCAAGAGGAGCTTGAATGGGTCCAATGGGAGCTTCCACCATAGCATAGTACAAAAATAACACTGATGGATTGTGAAGACCTATGCGGGCGTGTGTTTAGTCCCACATTGGTTATTCGCTAGGTAGATCTTGGATACTTATACAGGATCAAGAAACCCAAATAATACCTTCCGGCTAGCCACTTTGGGTGAGGTCCTAGGTTGTTACAAATGGTATCAGAGCGGACCCGGCCTATGACCTATATGGACTAGGAGACACTGCAGCACGGATCCATTGGGGCTGACCACGGGCCAATTGTGATGTTTATGATTAGATTTGAATTGATTTAAACCTTTAGCCTAACGAGGACGTCACGGCTTGAACGGAGGGAGTATGTGAGAATCCGTACGGACGGTCTCACATTGGTTTGTTTGCTGGGTAGATCTTGGGTACTTATACAGGATCAAGAAATCTAAATAATACCTTCTGGCTAACCATTTTGGGTGAGATCCTGGGTTGTTACATGGATCTTCTGTAATTTCAGATAGCAGAGTTGCAAGAGCAGTAGTTCTCATCCATGTTCATGTTGGGCGGCCCATCATGGCCCAATGTATGATTCTCAACTCAGATTCCTCTCTCCTAGCTAAGGCTTGGATCTTCATGAGGCCTTGTCCTTCATAAGGCCATGTCCTTGGCATGACACCACCAGCTTCAACAGGTCATCATTGAGAGTGATCATCTTGACATGTGGGATTTTATGAGATGGGGTGAGCCCATCCCTTCCACTATCATCGCTGATTGCCACAGCCTTATGAGGGATTTCGTGGATCTTCAACTTCGGCACATATACCAGATGCCAACCATGCAGCCAATTGGGTTGAAAATCACTCTAGAACATTGGGAATTATATGAACCATGGAGAGCATATTTGATGTTTTTGGAAGACGCCGTAAGAATGTAATGGTCGCTGTTATAGCCCTCTTTTATTTAAAAAAAAAGGAGTTTCTACCACAATTTACTTTGAATTAAAAAATTATCTTTCTTCATAACTTTATGAATCAACTAATACAAATAATAATCTTAGTAGTAAATTGAACATTATGATACAATGTTCGTGAAAATATGAAGTTTTTTTTATATCTTTATCTCGATTTTTATATTTTGTGGTAAAGCATTTTATCTCCTTTTCTTATCTTTTACCTACTATATTTTCTTAGGTTTTTATCTGTATAGGTAAGACAAAGCTGACCTCAAATATAAGCATCTCAACTTTGGGTTAAGGTTGTCAGGCATTTGGATAACAATTCAGAGCATATATACCCAAATGATAAAGCATGATAGACTTGAATTTTCTACAGAAGTAAACTTGTTAACTGTCCCCACCCCCCTCAAGTTGTGTAGATTGCGGATGCCATTAGACAAAATCCATTTTCTTTCCTTTTGCTTTGGCCATTCAAGAAACAAGAAAATACTATTGAACTACTACTTGCTAGACAGAAGAAATTTGTAATTTAATAAACACAACAAAATTATGCAAAGATCCTCCCATGCATCTTACAGGTGAAGAACATGCAGGACAAATATATCCTGCTGGAGCAGTTTGTGGTGGATAGCTTTGAATATGCGACACCAAACAATTTGTGTGCACAAGATCTGAGACAAGCAAAAGAGAAGCATCTTAGGTTTACTACATTTTGTGGAGCATGCTTTCTTGAAAGCTAAATTATAAATGTATAGGTGAAGAATCACATACGCAAGCAACCCAGTCGAGTAGTCTGATCATTTCCAGCTTCGAGCGCAGCATTACAGGAGGAGCATGTAGGAGGCCAATCATACTCTCCATCAACTACCCAATCAGAGTATTGTTTGACCTAAAAGATCGATAAAAATAAGTGTGATAGACCACTAAATAGGAATATATTTATGCTGGTGCACTGCAATAAAGCTATAATATTGGTTGTTTCATGTATATGTAAATGCAGATCTGTTTACACACTTATCTGTCTACCAATACATGTTATATGTGCACAAACATGTTTCAGTGCAAATTATAAAAAGAATGCACAATATCCTATGAAAAGATACAAACAAAAAGTTAAAGTTACAAAAGAAAGGGAAAGGGAATATAAAGCTGACATGCTTGGACGCTGCTATAAAGATATTTACATAATTATGATAATCAACAAAAGATGCTTAAGAGATGGTTTATCTCCAAAGGATGAACCTAACTGGTGAGTTTTAGGCACTTGCAAGTTCGAGTAAGAAATAACTTTCATTGACAATGGTAGTTAAAAAAAGGATCAAGATTTTTGCCGCACAACTAATCTTGCCACTCGAATATGGACCAGTATAAAATGCTGAGTTATAAAAAAAATTGGAATGGACTGTGCCGGTGGGTCAAATAACTTATATTCACAAGCTCTTTCTAGATTACCCCCAAGCCCAAAATGCTTCAACATATATAACCATCGTTCAACAAATCCTTTTGCCCTCTCCCAGTTCTTCATTTCCTCCATTCATGAGGCTAGGTGATAAAATTGCTCCCTGTAATTGGGATTAATCATTGGTAGGTTAGCTGCTTTTTACGAGAGAGAGAGAGAGAGAGAGAGAGAATCACCATCCATACCCAGATGCATGGTTATGAACTTATGATCAATTGAACACTTTTCTTGATGTTCAGTGAGATACAAGGTATTGTGCCCTTATTTATCTAATTTCTCGATGAATCCAAAGTCCTTGAGTACCCAACTCTATTCTAAAGCAGGTTTTTGTTGCCAATCTTTGTTCAGAATAGGAAAATACAGGTGGAAGAGAAGCAAAGGAGGCAGAAGAGATTAAGGAAGAAGACGAGGATGACAAATAATCGTACGAAGTCTCTAATAACCTGGATAACAGGATAAGTTCTTTTTTCCTTTTTCGTTCATTTTCTTTATCATCTATCTTTTTGCCATGTTGCAAAAACATGAACATAAGTTTTTTCCAATCACAATTTCAAAAAGACTATGCCATCAATCAGAAGACAGTGAAGAAACATAAGGGATATGAAACTGGGTCGTTATAATGATTTAATGAGTATTCTGTTCACTATTCATGCAGCAAACTGTTGGATCACAACGCAAATTTCCTTTTGCCTCTATGCCTTTTTTCCTGGGAAGCCTCCAGTAGAACATATGTAGGATTGTTTATGAGAAAATGATTCCATTTATGATTAACTGATTCCATAACTAAGACAAATATATCAAAGAGAGAGCAGAAAACATGGGTCAAGAGATGGCTTATTTGATTGCTAGAGGAGGGCAGTTTCAAACTTGACAAGGTTGTGGGCAGTTGGGTAGCTGTCTAGGTGCGTTCTGTGCTGTGCAAAACTCAATGATTTTGAAAAGCTTTGAACTACTTCTATGCCCACCATCAAACCACATAATGAGTTAAAAAGTGCTCCTTAAAACTTTTGTGTTTTTCGGGCTTCTAAGATGCCTTCTTTTCATCCAAAAACCTGAAAACTTTTTTTCTTTCTAGCTAGTACTTATAACACCTAGATGGTTTGCCACATACATATCTCCAAAGCTGTTTAAAGACCATAATTATGAATTTTTAAGAGGAGGTGTTTCAATACATATGAATAATATCTGTGGAATGTGCATTTTGTACATATTCTTTGTAAATGTAATCATAAAAAGCATGCATTATGTCAATCAATTCCATGCCGTACTGTATGGACTCTCTTTCTAGTAACTTTCTCTAGTTGATTGAGATAACTAAAATTATATTTATGTCTCTGATATTCAAATAGAAACTTTGTTTCTAGATTATTAGTCCCCATCTCCAAAACCACCACCAAAAGAAAAGAAAAGAAAAAAAGAAATCCTTGCTGCAGCACTGGCTATGATTTAAATATTCGAATAAGGCCATAAAGTCTCTGCTTCAGGTATCTATTAATTAAGCATAAAGAGAGTGATCTCAACAATCATGAGAGGCAATTGTGGGAGGTGACCATGACTAAATGTAAACTTCAAAATGTCACCATGATGCTTCACAGAGGTGAACTCTGGCGACTTTATCTTACTCTGAAATTGAGGCAACAATCTAGAATGTTTATATAGTGCAGACTAGAGTATGGCACATGCAATGCATGTTGCCACGGAACCGTGGAAAGACAAAGGCATAAAGCATCACAAATGCACTTTCCTCCAAAGTTTCAGTCATAGAATAGAATGGATAAAACTGCAAGAAAGGAATATGGATAAGAACTTTACCTTGGAGTGGTGGTGTTTAGAAATTAGAAGCTACAATGGATAGTTATCTCTTGTTATATTTGCTATATTATCGTCATTTTATTTTTTATTTTTTTTTGTATTTTGTACTTTGCTTCTTCTTCTCTAAAATTCTTGAAGCCATTATTGAGGTATTCACATGACACTATTAGGAGAGAAGAAACAAGCATCAAATTGCACTAGTCTGATTCTTATTTCAAATAAAATAAATGACATCAGCTGTAATTGACAACAAGAAAGCATATGATATGGAGGCTGTGAAAAGTTTGTAGGAACCAATATACATAAGAAAGGGGACATGCAAAACAACTTGCATGCTGCAACATTTCAGAAGTTAAATCATGTTCATGATGTTGCCTCCATAAAATCCTTATAAATCAAGTGAATTGCGTAAACTCGCCAAGCTGCAAACTTGATACCTTCATGAATATAATTATCATCTATGGAATGGCAGATTTTGTTCATACTAAACATTATTCTGGATGTGATGATTTTGTGCATGAATCATGAGTTCAGATGGAACATTTTTCCTTGCAATCATAATATACCAGCAAAAAATTGTATCTGCATTGGTATGACAAAAGTCCAGATGGTTACCACGCAGATTTGGTGTTCTGTAAAACAGATGCATTCCCCGCAGACAGGTACCTTGTGAACAAAGCAATAAAGCCTAGTCGCCTGAAACCAAAATGCTCCATTACTAGTTATCCAAAGAACAATTAAAAATCAGAAAACCCAAAGATCAGATATCAAATGAAACTATGAAAATCGTTGAGTACAACTAATCATCCTATGCAACGCCAAAATCTACGGAAAAAAGCAAGCACCAGATTTTACTTCATAGATCCATAGTTTCTCTATCACGAAGAAAACCTCAACATCCAATCAATCCAAAACCGTAAAAAGAGACTTTTTCACCCGCTCCATTCTGAAACACGATTAGCGCATTGTAAATCAGCTGAATTTGTACCCTAATTGCATCAATTCTTGTAAAAGTGGCTGATCTCAACCGCTGGCAAACCCAATTCGAAGCAAACCACTCAAACAGATACCAACCAAACGAATAACCGATCGAGCACATTCACAACAATAGGCAACAAAACAAAGCCATCGATCTCAACACACCCGCACAGTTAACGGTTTCTACGAATGAAAGAAATCTCTCTTCCCAATTCTCCGCAACCCATTAAAAAATTGAGGGAAAATGAGAACAAAATCAATTAAAATCGAATTTAATATTAGACTTAGGGGAAGAAGAGAGCTTAAGGGATTGAATCCCGAATACCTTGCGACATTTGCAAACAACCATCGCTTCTACCACAAATCTCGAGAAGAATAACCGGATCTTGGCGCTGAGAGAATCGAAAAGGGATCGGAGATTTGTATGGCTTCGAGAAGGAAGGGGGAGGCAGAGGGAGAGAGAGATCTGAGAGCAGAGTGGTCAGGGACTCCGCGAGGAGAGTGGCATTTCGTAATAAAAACAAACATTTTATCTATTAAAGAAGGAAACGCGTGCATCGGTTGAGAGCAAGGAAAGGAAGAAATCAGAGCCGTTGATTGGAGATCGCGAGGCTGGGAACGCAGATCCACGTGTTTGGAGACCGCCGATATGGGTAGGATGGGGGTCCGGACTCCGGGGGCTTGTTATGACGGTCGCCCGTTTTTAATTGAACGGCTTTTGTTTGTTGATTGATGTGATCCTGACCGTTAAATTTACATCCAACTGCTTGGAAGGCGTACCGTGTTCTCGAACCTCCGACTATAGCGGCTAGCGATGGGTACTGACTATTGAGGTGGATTTTGGTGCGTATGTAACTCGAGGGACAGGATGATGGTATGAGTATAAAGAATTCAAAACCCTTGAAGATTAAAATAAAAAGGTTGCTAGGAGTGGCCAGATTGCCATGACAAAAAACCAAGTTATTCACCATAAATCACCCAGTTTTGTTCTAATAATAACAAAATATTATAGAATGTAACAAAATATGCATCATATAAGAATGTTAATAATAATATCATTAATTCTGGTATTAATATAATGAGATTATTTGATTATAATAATATTGATATTAATATTAATATTAAATTATTAATAACAATATTATGTTTGTTTTGCTAAACATTAAGATGATAATATTATTGTTAATAAAATTAAATTATCTTAATAACATTTACTAATAATTTCAACGTTATCGGTGTTAAAAATGATATAATTAGATTTAATTTAGAATAGTTATTCCTATTTTAACCAAAGGACACCTAATTTGACTAAAATTTTAAATTTTAGAATAAATTCATTATTATGTTGTAACTGAAGTTTTTAACCCTTTTTTTGACTCAAGACATAAAATATTTTTAGATCTTAGAATACTTATCTAACAAGTGTTGGAAAACTGAAATCTGATATATGTGAGAAAAATTATACTTTTGAAATGTCATATATTTGAAATGGACTTCATTAAACTTTGACCATCACATTTGATAAATTTTTGGATCTTAAACCTATATCAAAATTGACCGGCTAAGAGTTTGGGTTCGGGATCACTGATCCAACTACCGAATCAATTAGTCCAATCAAATTTAAATAGATGATATATTAAAAATAAAAATTATATAATTACAATTAATAAAAATTAAATATATACACTAATTGATGATTTTTTAATTAAAAACTACACTACAGACACATAAGTCAACATTCTACTCTACTATTTAGTTACACCATAAATAAAAAATAGCCATTAACCGCTTGATATTTATTTAAAAAAAATATATTACAAAAGGAATATATATTAAATTTAGTTATACTTTTCATAATTAGAATAGAAAAGTTTGAAAATATTAAAAATTAAATGAGTATAAATATATTTTTATTCCCTAACAAAGAAAAAAGAATTGGTTATTATTGTTATGGAAATAATTGATTATGGAGACCTATTTAAAATAGCTTTAATGAGATAGAACAAGTATAATAAAACTTGTTAGCAAGCTCATGAAATAAATTATATAGTGGTTGAGAGTTTATTTCTCTAAATTGAAGTTTAACTATTCGAAACCATATTTTAATAACTATTTTTGATACTTCCATCAAAACCCAATTCATTAATTTTTCTGGAAAATTGGCCAGGTTAGTTGTTTTTGACTAGTTTAATCATATTTCTGATCCCAAATAAAAACTGAACTTAAAGAAAATAATGAACATTACAAACGTTCAGGCTTTAGAATTGGGGCTATTGACAAAATGTTAAAACAAAGGCTTCTTCCATAGTCATATATGATTTAATATATAATATGATCCAAAGAGGTCTATTTCTATTGATTTTTATCTCCTTTTATATTTGTGTTACCTCCATAATCTCCTGTTCTTATTATCATATCGACCGCTACCTTCACAAAGCTAATGATAACTCTTAGAACCTATTTTTCTTCCTTACTATCCAAATTCTAACCCTAAATTAAATATAGCCATTACCACAGAATCAAAATTATCCTATGGTAAAATACTACTTGAAGAGTTTATTATTCACTATATAGCAATTTTAATAAATTTTTTTGGGAAGATTTTTGCATCAAAATATCTTTACATAATTTATAATTATAATATTTTTTAAAAAAATATTATCAGCATATCCTCTTCAATAAATTCATCACCTAGATGGAATTTTTTTTTGTTTTTTAACCTAGACTCTATTAAGGTGATCCCACATATACAAAAACATTGATATACATATCTATATTATATGTATGCACTAGGTGATTAAGAAAAAAGAGAGCCCGAGTTTTAAATTTTTTATAAGGTATTTTATTATTTAAAAAATCAATGATCACTCATCCAAATCGCAGTGTTGCAATATTATCTTGATTTATGCAATTAAAACTTGCTTTAAAAATAATATGTTTAGAGGTTTTGTAACTTATGCATTAAATTAATATATGATATAAATGATTTTAATAATACAACATGATGTTTTGCTAGATCCAAGCAAAATGTCCAATGAAATATCATGTAGATAATATTTTAAAATATTATATCATATCTATATAAATTTTCAATTTGCATGCTTTGACATGTTTTTCAACATATAATTAATTTATTCATTTTTTTGGAATCAAAGTATAGTTCGGGGACTATCAAGCATGTGGCAGACCTCTATGTATTTTTATTAGTGTGTATTATGATCACCTGGTGTGGACTTTTAATTTTGATTGCCCATTTTTTTAATTATATTTAATTATTTATCAATATTTACTATTTAGTATATAGCTAACTCTTATCCTGTGCTTGGCACAAATGATGGATTGGAGGAAGAATAGATAGAAGAGGAATGATGGATGAGAAAGAGGAAAGATAGATTTTCCATCCATTCCTCCATGTGTTTGGTAAAACATAAAAGAATGGATAGCAATGAGTCTCTCCTTTATTTTGGTATAGAATAAATGGAATAAAGAATAGATGATATTTATATAACATTTTTACTAAACTATACTTTGATGAAAAAGATGAAAAGGTGTTAGGGTTTTGTTACAAAATTAATAAAGAATAATTTTGTCAATATTAGAAATTTATCCCTCACATGCTCTACCCATTCTTCCTTGCATTATTTCAATTTGGAAGAATGCAAATTGGCAGACTATGGATGGATAATCCTTTTTTTTAATCTTTTTTCTTAAGATTTTTTGAACCAACTGGTGAATGGGGTCTATCCAACCTTCCAACCCCATCCTTCCACCCTTTTATCATCCTAACCAAACATAGGATTAGTTTATTTGCATAATCATATTTATTAAGTATAAAAATGCAAAACATTTTTAAGGTATTATTTCATACAAAAGATATGATAATATATCTCATATAAAATATAAAAATTTGTATTTATATCATTTTTTTCTTCACATGATTCATATGGTCATAAAGAATGGATAAACTTTTTTTATTATTATTTCTATGTTCATACTATATTCTATTATCGTTTTTTTTCTTCATATGTTTCTCATTTTGAACTACTATAATCAATTGGTGCTCATGCATTTAAAACTTTATGATAGATTAGAAAAAATTGAACTTATAGATAGTAATAACTATAGTCTAATATGCCATTTAGATTTTTAAATAAAATTAACTTAATTTTCAATTGGTTAGATAATATTTAGTACCATGTAATCATGAGATTAATATATTTTTTATGATCGTCTGATTGGACATATAGATTATTATATAATATGCAAATTAAAATCATAACTAATATTTTTTGTACATTTTAACCTAGTCTTTAAGTATTAGTTTCTCATCTTCTCAAAATAAATTAACAAACACTATAAAGTAATATATTTTTCATTTAAGAACTCTCATAAATTTAATAAAATATAATTTTGAAGTTGTAAATCTTTCAACCTATCAGTTAAAGTATTTAACAATTTAACTATTCAATTAATGGCTATCAGAGATTGATTTTCAATAAATTTGATCATCTTAACAAACTTGCTAAGGTAATTATGTATATGTATGCTATCATGGATCCCCAACATTTACAAAATAAACAATTGCAAGTAATTTTAAATAGAGATTATATGATACAACATATCACAAAATTCTAAATTAAGGTAATAATGTTTATACCACGATAAAAAAAATAAGTATTTTAATTCAAGTAAAAATAGGTTTAATGCCATGTTACTATTACTAATTATATTATATGGTTGAACTATTCTCTATACTTTAATTTTTCTCATATAAACATGTTAAAGCATGTAAAGAGTTTAGAATTTGATAATAGAATAAACATTTAAATCAACAAAACTTAGTTATATCAATTCCAGAGTTATATCTAGATTTCATAACTATTAACAAAGTTCACAATAATAAGTTAGGATATTTATTAGCGTAATTTAATTTTTGTATACCATATTTAGACTAATCAAGTGATCAAAGTTACCCTCATACACCTATTGTGTTAACAAGTAATGAAACAAAGTTACCTAGCTTTGTTGGCAAATATAAGTTGGTTGAATTCGATTACCACTCCACACATCAACAAGGCAAACTTTTTCAAAGTACATTACATTCAAAATTGAGTGGAGAAAGTTAAGCCGAGGGTTTGAAAAATGTAAAGCTAGATCGCCATTAAATAGTGATGGAAATATACAAAGTATTAGTTAAATATAAAAAAAATTTACACTATTTTGGTGGTGAGAGAATAGTACACATAAAAAAATGAATAAAAAGAGCGAGAGTTTTCACCAATATCTATAAAAAGTCCTAAACAAAATGATAAGGTTATTTTTTGTCTAACATCAAAAAAAAACTTGTCACATTATGTTAAATATCCAAACTAAAAATATACACTGATTTGCTTGCAAAAACAATGTTGAATATACCAACTATAAATGTACATATATGTACCTGCAAACAAAGTCATGGCTAGTATACTTTAAGATTGGAAATATTTTTAAACAGTTTGTTGGATTTGCGTTAGATGGGCTTATTTTGAAACGGTTACACAAGTCTGTAATTTTAAAACTAAATTATAGTTAAATGAAAAATAAAGATACATTTACTTATTTTAAATCTCGATTGGTTTGGGGTCGGATTTTGATTAACGTCGCTACAAATCCAAACCAACCGTAAAACCGCACCCAAATCTTTGTCACAAGCGAATTGGGCTGGCATGGTTCGGATTGAGCCCAGACCAGGTTAAACCGTAGGTGACCACTGATCCCTCCTTCCTCGGTGCACGTGCTCAACGGGCAAAATAAGAGAATTCCGAAATTTTGAACCGCTCTGGACCGCCCGCTCTCCTCCCCGAGGATTCAGCCATCTCATCAAAATTTCTTCTTTCGATTTGTTGAAAGCTTCCATCAAATTCAAATTTCCTCCGTTTTCCCTTCTTCCCCAAGAGCCAAAACCCTAGTCCCTCGACGCTCCGATCTCCGGCCTCCGCCATGAGCGCCGCCGTCCTTCCTACGAGCAGCGGCGGCGGGAGGGAGCTCTCCAATCCCCCCTCCGATGGCATTTCCAACCTTCGCTTCTCCAACCACAGCGACCACCTCCTCGTCTCCTCCTGGGACAAGGTAAACTCTCTTCCTCACTCCTCTCTTCCCTTCCCTCCCCCACCAAAACCCTAATCCTATCTGACTAGGGTTTTGTTCTTAATTATCACTGGATCTGGATCCTTGTCCTTTGATCAGACTGTTCGGCTCTACGACGCGAGTGCTAATGTCCTCAAGGGGGAGTTCATGCACGGAGGCCCCGTTCTCGACTGCTGCTTCCATGATGATTTCTCTGGTTTCAGTGCCAGCGCTGATAA
The DNA here is from genome assembly GCF_009389715.1 of Phoenix dactylifera. Taxonomy (NCBI): domain Eukaryota; kingdom Viridiplantae; phylum Streptophyta; class Magnoliopsida; order Arecales; family Arecaceae; genus Phoenix; species Phoenix dactylifera. The sequence continues at coordinate 13,197,619 of NC_052397.1, forward strand.
CACGGTCCGGAGGTAAGGGGGGGACTTTTAAGGCTTGAGTTCTGCTGTCGAGTTCTTCTGAAATTTTGAGCTATGCTGAACATTTGATGGGATTGAAAAATTGATCTATTGTGACCAAAAGCGCCTCTCTCTCATTTTATCATAAAAAAGACTTTGCTATTTTAGCTGTTTTAGTATAATACTGCATTTATGTCCTGTAGCCTGTAGGCCACGGAAGTTCTCAGCGTAATTAGAAGCTTGAATTCATACATATTAGCGCTTCCTTTTTCTTTCTTTGGTACCATCTTTAGCTTGTATATCTCAAGTTTAGAGTTTGCAAGTAGAATTGACAACAGCATTGCATATGCAACCCTGTGAATTCCAGATGGAAAAAGTTGGACTTTATGAGCTATATCTGTTATGGTTCATTGGTCTGTTCAAGTGGGAACTGGAATTAGGCTGCCCCTCCCCCTCCCACCCTGGCATGGATGGTAACACAAACAAAAATGCTTTTCTTATTAGAAGGGTTTGTTGTCATTTAGTTTTGGCTAGGCTGGTTTTGCTGTAGGTTTCATGCTTTGTTATACATCACCCTTCTCGTTGGGGAAGTAGAGCCTTCACTAGTGGTACTTGCAGCACGCTATAGGTTGTCTAAGGATGATGATGGTACCGCTGATATTATCTGAAAAACTTTGGACCTGTGAAAACATCCATAGTTATTTAGACTGTCTTCTTCATGTGTCTGAGGAATTGCTAGAAAGAGATGATGTTAGATACTGTGTTCATATTTAGTTAGCCATATTCCCACATTTGGGATTGGCTGTACGAATCATTTTCCATTCAGGAAAATTTTTCTGAGGTTCCATTCATATTGTAAGCCTCATTCTCTACAATAAACTCTAAACCTAGGCTCAACCTTTCACCTCTTTAATCAGGTTTAGTGATAACAATGCCTCAATGCTTTGCATGTTCGCGATAAGAATGTTATCTTCATCTACTCTAGGTCTGCAACCTTTGAAAGATAAGGGTCACAAAGTGGAAACATTGTGCATATCAAACATAGGGATGGCGATGTACCACGTTGGATTGGGTAAAATTTTGAACGAGTAAAAAAAATCCTCAACCTGTACCAACCTGACAACCCGTTTATATTCAGGTAATCGGACTGGAAAGTAAAAAGCTAAACTCAAACCCATTTACTTTATATGGACCCATACCCAACCTGCCAACCTGATTAGTGCTTTCCTTGTTAATTACATATGTCAGTAAACTATAGCAAAGTATGGTTACAAAACAGATGTTTTAGAACTTGAATTCAAATAAAGTGAGAAAATGAGAAGAAAAAAATAAGGTGGAGGAGAAATGTGATAAATCTCAAACACTCCATCCTCTACTTCTATTGAATATATATATTTTTAAATTCTCTAATCACCAATCATGCTACAGTTCTAATTATCTGAATCAGTCCTTAACCAGGCTATAAACCATTGCATGGTTAGGGCCATCTTTGAGGAATCAATTTTAAAGGGTTATCTAGTCCATGGTGACACATTGGGTCTGAAGAGCCAAACCCCTACCCAACCATTTATAACCAGGTTGCTCGGTTAATTGATACCACCAAATTATTGCAAAACCCTTTCATGGGCCCATTTATTTTACATTGGTTTGGATGGGGAGGTAGGTCAGCGTCAAATTGCCACACCTTCAAATATTTTCAGTTTTAGAGGGAATGTTAGAACTCGTATGTAATTCTATTATCTAGTTGATTGTTTAGGTGTAGCACCTAGTGTAACACCTTTTCATCAACTACTTATTATGAGATACCCACAGTTACTTCTACCGCTATGCAAATTATAAGAATGAAAAATAAGTATACTACTAAAGATAGGGAAAATAAAGGTAGGTGCAAGTACCAAGGTTTTAAATCTTATGGGATTGGGGCATCTTAGTTCTTTCGCGGAACGTGATGTGTTGCCATCTTGCCCCGTCCTGATATATAGGATGAGGATGTCCCAGGATGTGCCAATCGGGATGCTGGGACAATCTTGTCCTAATACTTGGGATGATACTTTCCCAACATTCTACAAGACATCCCATTGGGATTTGAAACCATGGATGGAACCACCTTCTTCGGATATCATTTTTGGGAAACTAGTTTAACTTGCTTTACAATTTTCCTAGACATTGCTCTAGTGCCCACTTCAAAAGATAGTGAAGTTGCTTAGGTGAGAACTGGTCTTGGACCTTCCAAGCCTAGGTGGTCACCTAGGGAGGAAGGCATTTAAAATGTTATAAGTATCTGTTTAGACCATAACAGAGCAGGGAGAAAAGAGAAGAATAAGAGTCCTAGAAGCAACAACCTCTAAGCTAGCTTTAGCAACGTTAAGCACAAGGCAACATAGGAAATAGAGGAAGGAGAAGAAGCAGGTTGTGGGTCATTAGCCACCAAGGAGCAAGTGGAAAAACAATAACATAAGCAGAAAAAAAAAGATGAAATAAGATAGGGAAAAGCAGGGGGAAAAATAGAGTCTCCTGTTGCCTCCAGTGCCCATATCCATTGCCTATTGGTGGAGCCCTACAAACCATTGCTTGGGTCTTTGCTTCTCTCCAGGTTGGGTGCTGCTGAGGCAGGAGACATAAAAAAAGAAGAGAAAAAAGGCAACAAGTAAGGAAGCAATTTAGATGGCCATGTACGGTGATCACAACACCTGCTTCTTTCTCTAGTTAGTCGATGTTTGTGAGTGGTTTACTTCAGCAGGGACGGATCATGCTTTCGAGGATCTACATGGCTTTCAACAAAGAAATAATGAGAAAGTTTTTTTTTTTTTAGGGCCAGAAGCCCTTCATTTCATGTTGCTTTGTCTCCCTTTCCACTGGTAATCACTATAAAGAGAACCTACTGAAACCCATGGTAATCACTGTTGATAGAAGAAGGTAATTAATATTGATTCCAGATTGAGTCTATGGCACGATCAATTGTCAAAGACAACCAATACAGATTGATGTTTGATTGATGCCAAAGGAGGAATTAGGAAGGAAATAAAGTTTGGATAAGTGGATATGAAACAGATGTTTTTTAAAAGATATGAAACAGTTGCTTTTCAAAAGAAGGCATGGGGTCTATTTATCATGTTAATAACACCTTTCCCATGACCCCAACTAATCAAGAAGGTTTCTCAAGTTTGATTCTTTGCATGGTATGGAAGAACATGCAAGCATCTATAACTATTAATCCATATGCAGAATTTTGACATAAACTAAGAGGAGTATGGAGGTCTGTACCTACATAATTGTTCAAGATCTCAGTCAGCCAAACACCTAATTTTTTAACCACTGAATAGTTTTCCTTTAATCAAATTGATAATCTATATAGAGAAAAATGAATGCTGATTCTTTGAAAGAGAGCCTATGTGGTACCTATGCAATATACCTTGAATCAGTTGTTTCTAGCAAGATGAATATATACTAAGAATTGCCGACAATAGTTGAACTTTTTGTTTACCGCGAATCAAGCTCGAACATGGGGAATTGTAAATAACTTCATATTGTCAGCAACCTTACATAGTCAAGGTGTAGTTATTAGCAAGGGGGACAGGATGCTAGTAAGGCATTGATAACAAAGTAGAAGTTGCAGTTGAGTCAAGCCTAGAAGATGAAGTAGTTTGAGAAGGGGCAAGGTAGGAGAACATGGAGGGAGGTCACCAAGTAGGTAGTCGAGGTGTTCATGCCAATGTTGCCATCAATAGGAGGGTGAGGAAGGTTTGAAGAGGATGGGAAAAAGAAAAGGTGATGATAGGACCCGACTTAGACCCGAATGGCAAATGGCTTTCACTCTGTTTCTTTTTTTTTTTCTTGTTTCTCATTGAAAGGCATGTGGGTCGAAAGCATGGCCTGCCTAGCTAGAGTAAACTTCTGGGTTCACAAGGTCCCTCGCAAGCTGGGTTTTTTATCCTTCTAAAATGGGACACTTGCTGCCTAACGAGACGAGGAAGCGGGTGTTGTGATTACCATATATTGCAGTCTAAACCGTTTCCAACGGCTAAAGGTTAAATGGGTTAGTTTTTTTTTTTTTAAGTTGGGCCTTGCCTAGGCGGTGGCCCTTTTGGGCTCCTAGGTAACTGATTCTAACAACACTTTTGCTTTCTAAGCTTCCTTACTTCTTTATTATTATTATTATTATTTTGTTATTATTTTTATTATTATTACTTAAAAGACATGGTCCCATCCTGCACCTAATACCTGCTTGCAATTCAAGTAATCAAGTGAAATATTGAAGGAAATCTTGAAGAACAGTGGCAAGATAATACTCTTTCCTTTTGGTAAATTTTATCTTCAAAATTCTTTTTACCCCTGGAAATGTGTTTTTCCACAGCCCTTTCATCTTTGATGTGCTGAAGGCATGCATGTAACCTCACAATAAAGGTATTCATGGAACATAGGTAGAATTATAAAGTCTTAAAATGGCACTTTGTTTTCAAATTGCATCTTAAATCTCAAGCAGCTGGAATGATACTTTGCGACCCACTTGAGATTTTTTCCCCTTTTAAGTGGTGCCTTGTGATCAATAGCTCATCCTTATATATTTTTTTGTTCTGTTGCAAACATTTTGCATCAATTATTAGTAGACAGAACTTTCTCGAACATAATTTTTCCAAAATTTTGCTGTAAGGCAATGATTGGTGCTTGGTTGCCTATCCATTTTACAACAAATGTTGAATATCTGTCGTATAACCTATATTTAAAATTTTAACCGTACCTTGTTGGAAAATCAATTAAGTCAAAGTTTTTACAATAACCATCCTATTTCAGGTTTGTCTTCGGTACTGGCAAGGAGGATATTTTGGGACGTCATGAAGCTCCTGTGCGTTGTGTTGAATACTCTTATGCAGCAGGTTGCCTGGCTATTTGTATACTCAAACTATATAGCTGCCAAATTTTTTGGTTTATTATGCTATTAAGTTTTACAGAGAAACCATGTCAACTGAAAGTTTTCATTATTATTGTTACTATTGTTGTTGTTGTTACTGATCATATGTTGAAATTTCAAACTTTATAAGGCAAGCATCAATGATTGCATATTGACATGAACCTTATAAGGGTTTCACTTTTAACATAGGGTACTTCAAGATAGGCAAACTAAATGATCTTATGCAACTTTTCACTCTTTTTGAACTGATGCAGTGTTGCCCCCTTTTTTATTCCTGTTCTTATAAAGCACATTCATGGATCAGTCAATTTGACAGGTTCATATGCATGCAATTGTATTCTCTGTTAAATTTATTCAAAATTTGTTTGTTGTTTTGTGTAATCAATCTATATAGATGACTTTGTGCACTGCACTATGAATCTCGAAAAAAATTTGTTATCAGAAAAAAAACCCATATATGCACATCCTATTTTACATTCTTAATATAATATTGAAAGACTTTAATCTGTGCATTATGACTCTTATGAGTCACTAAATAACCATCATAAGACCCATAGCTCTATACTTGGCAGTTGCAATGGTTTGGGTTGGGTTAGCCTTGTCTATCAAGATATATAGGCTTGACTTAGAGCTGAATGACCTGACTACTCATTGTTTTTCGAGACCATACAAGCCATACTCACTAGGTAGTAGTAGCTCATTCTACTGATCTGCTCTTGATCCATCGACCTGCATAACAAATTTTTGTAACCTCTTGAATCCTACATGATCTGATGCTTCTCTCCTGTCTCTGGTTATAGTAATTAGTTATCAATACTAACACAATAATCCCTACTTGATAAGGATCATCAACAACGTAGTGCTATCAACACCTAACCTGTTTAACTTGTGGTCATTGCTGCTTGACCCATACCTGACCTGCAAATAAAACATGCCTGCCCATGTTTGCTTCGTAGTGAGTTGGGTCCTAAATTGCTTCCCTTGTATGTGTAACTTTAGCACATTCATGGTACTATTAACATTTAACCTGTTTAACATGTGGGTTATAAAAAAATGACAATCCATGTTTATAATTCCTTGTGTACAAATTTCTTGATTGGATTATTGAGAATAATTAAATGGAAATTTGTGGAACCAGGATAAACAAATGGAAACTCTTTGGGCTAGGAATGTAGGCTTAAGAAAGTTGATGGATCAAGGTTTCCTGTAAGGTTAATCATTTTTTATTTTTTATTTTATTTTATATAGGATCCACTTGTTTTCCTTATGGCATAACATCTAAGGATTTTAGAGATAAATTTGAGTTTGCCAATTTGATCTTTGGTGTGCCAGTTTGGTAAATCTGATCTAACCAGCTCTGTCTTGGTTGACACCAACATTTGACTACTCTGCTTGATGAATCAATCGTCAAAAAATAATATACAGCAACATCAGTAATTTTCATCTGCTTCTCCCATCAAGTTTGCAACTTCAAACAGCCTTTGAAACCTGTATGTGGGATTCATGAATTTCTAAGTAGAAAATAATCAGATTCAGGACACAAGTGGAGGAGGTTACATTTTAAGAAAAGATTTATTATCTTGTTCCATCTAAATTGGATTTTTTATCTACAGAATGTATTATTAGAAATTGAGCTCAGTAAAAAGGAGATGAAGGTTTTTTTTTTTTTGTCTAAAAATAAGAAACTCTAATCTCAAAGGAAGTCTCTTGTGTTGTCTGATATAATTTAATTACATTATTGTTAATTGACCTCAAGTCTATGGCCTTAAACTTGATTTATGTCTGAACCTTTCGCCCTCCGTAATTTCAAATCAGATAATCAACTAAAATAAATATATCCCACTGTGTGTGAATTCACTCTCCATGTGCTTCAACTATAAAAACACCCATTATAAGTTATTGATGTGATTATAGTACAACTACGAAAAGTTATTATAATCAATGAGAAAGGTTTTTACAGGTGCATCTTGTTTACTTATGTTTCTACCTCATCCCCTAAAGCTAGCAATTGGGTTATATGTGTTATGTTGTCAAGGAATAACCCACCAACCCAGCAAGCCAATGTTCTTCACTTCGTTAATTCAAATCACTAGAAATTCTCATCAATGTTAGCATCATGCATGAGGCTATATATGCATAAATATAAGAGGATTGTATGCATTTCCATGTAAAGTATCTCGGAATATGGCAACTGGGTGGGTTCCTAAGTTCGATGTGCATAAAAGCATACAACAAGCCACATATTCTGAAGTATACCTTGAGAGTGATTTTGAAAGATGAAGATACATATATCCGATTTTTCAGAATTACTATCATGGCATATAACCTTTACCTTTCCAGATGAGATGTTTGGACCATCAATGAATAACTCTTCTTGATCAAATGATGTGGATATCCTTTTTGTTTGCTCAGTCTTTCATAAATTGTAGTTACCATGACATTTGGGTACTCCACCATGTATCCGGTTGCTGTCACCTATTTTAGTTCTTGACCTGACTTATTTTAAGCTTCGAACCACTTTATATTAATATCGCTCTTTATGGTCTGTCTAAAAATATTAAATATTTAATCCTCAACCTGGGAAACAAGTTGGCTAGAAAAGCTACCTTAAAAGACACTTTTCTCAAGTGGAAAGTTAATTGGTTGAGCAAACATCTAATTCCATGTTAACTAAAAATATCAAGAACTATTGATGTCAGTGTTGATAATTCATTTTCCCCTGAGTGATGCACAACTTGGGGATTGAGAGAAAATTTTATAGATAACAATAAGGCCTGAAATTTTGTATTGTGTTAGGCATTAAAGATTGTTCTGGAAAACAAGTTGAGTGTGGCAGAAATGTAAATGTAAAAAAATTTTGGTATACGGATAGATTGAGAATATGAATTCTATTACAGCATTTTTAGGTGCTGCACAATGAAAATATGAGGGGGCTCTAGTAAGGAGAGAGAATTGTTGAAGGATGCGGGACAAGGAGGGGAAGATTTAAAGTAATATGTACGAGGTTGTGAACAAAGATATGGGGGACATTGAATGGCATCAAAGATGGCCCTAAATAGAATGTGGATCCATAAAGCTGACCTAAATAGCTAGGATAAGGTGAGATGGTTGTGGTTATGGTTGTGATTTGTAGTGTTTCTTTCCCACTCACCTATTGGATCAATAAAAGATATCCAAGGGTTCTCTGGCATTTGGTGGCTACGGTGCTTATGCTTTATGCTGATTGATTAATCAATTTTAGGTTCTTGTTCGTAAAGAATTACACAATGTTGCATGCATCACTTTCTGTTCCTGTCTATTTGGTCAGTATAGCTAATGGAACTCAATAATTTCTAATATGGAATTTATCATTGTCGTGTGTTAAAAGCTATATATTATGCATTTGTCTACTATTTTTGAACAAATTAAATGCCATTACTATTTTTAATGTCACTTGCCAATACGTAAAACAACACCAAAAACAAGAGATCTATTTTTTGAGATTTTTGTCTGACTCTGTGATAAGTATAGGCAGTTATATCAGAATCAGTTCACTGGCCGCTGTGTTAACATGGTATTGCAGTTGAGCTCACATTATAACCTACTCATAAAACTAATGAAGATAGCTCTTGAAAGCAGGATGAATCTATGGTAACCTCATTGGCCTTTATATCAGGCATCTTGGTCATCTTTGAGCATTCTACAGTCTTCTCTGGATATCCTACTTCTAGATCACTCTATAGATTTGACTACCATTTGAAGCTGAGGTTGGGATGTTGCAAGGACTTCCTCTTTTCAGTCATCATTTTGGGCCACATTGCTTGTAGCTCGAAACTTCTAGTTAGGGTGCTGCACATGCTATAGCATCTCTCTAAGAACCCATTCCTGCACTTGCTAAAAGTTTCCTATTCTAAATGCTCGATCTGGTTTCCCACACCTGCACCTGAATCTGCTTTTATACCCGGTTCTGCTCTGCGTAAGTAAAGTCATGCCATTGATTCTATATATATAATTTGGGTTACTTTGGAAGAGGAATAAATCAACCCAAAATAAATGAGCTAAGTTACTCCTGCTCTTCTTTACTACGGAATAGATTACTATACCCTAGATGGAGTAATTTATTCCTGGGTTAAGTGGGTAAAAGGGGTTTGTGAGGCAAACAGTTGTTTACCAAATTTTTTAGAAATGTCTGTTTTCCCTTCAAAAAGAAAAGTTTGATCCAAATGCTCCAATGAGTGTTTGGCTGAAAAAGAATGGAATAACTGGGTTAAATGACTTCTACTTCCTTTTATTCTTCTTCCAAATGCGGCCTTAATGCCATTGAGATTCATATAGCATTAGATGTTGTAACTAGATTTGTCTTTGATCTGTCTTAGAAAATAATTTGCTTTACTGATTGAATTCCATGATAGCACTAGGTGATGCATTCTATCTGATGTATGTATTCTTTGCTATCCCATCATATTATTTATGCATTATCATGGTATATTGCACTTTGATCTTGTAAGTATGATGTCGAACAATAAGTTGTCATATGCAACATTTATGATGTGTACTGACTCGTCAATATGATGTCAAACAATAAGTTGTCATATGCAACATTTATGATGTGTGCTGATTTGTCTATTTATATCATGTCAGGACAAGTAATCACAGGTAGTTGGGACAAAACACTGAAGTGCTGGGATCCTAGAGGTGCAAGTGGGCCAGATCGTACTCTCGTCGGGACGTATCCACAACCTGAACGTGTATATTCACTTTCTCTCGTTGGCCACCGCTTAGTTGTTGCAACTGCAGGAAGGCATGTGAATGTCTATGATTTGCGCAATATGTCTCAACCGGAGCAACGGAGGGAGTCTTCGTTGAAATATCAAACTAGATGTGTCCGTTGTTATCCCAATGGCACAGGTGAACATTTATAAGAACTTGAAGCAGTTGATATAGTTTTAAAATTTCCACATGGATATTTGTGCATGTCATTCATGAATGGATGCATTTACTTACTAGTGAGATAGTTGATTCATAAAAAGTCCTTGGAATTTTTTTTTTGTTGCTATTTTAACTTCTTTTTTATTAATATAGATGGGCTTTATATTGTTTTCTTAATGTGTTCTTGTTAAATACATAGCTTAGCATTGTGCATAATTTCTGTCATATGCAAGAGGTGGTAGTTTTCGCTAGATAGATCGGAGGTGGATTTGGTAAGTAAAGGTCGTCTAATCTTTTTTCAATGGTTTAAGAAGGGAAAACTCTATTTTAACATTGGTAAAAGTCATGGAAAAGCTCGCAATAACATCAGATTAGCCCCTATCCACCACCACAGATAACAAACAACTATGAACCTGAAATTAAATTTAAATCATTAACATTTCTTTCGTGTTGATATATCTGGGAAAACATAAATAATGTATAATTTCTCCAAGGATGTGGACCTCAATTTGTGTGCATTTAATCTGGTAAAAACAAGTACATTCACTATTATTGTTGGGGGATGAGTGGAATTGATAGCTTGAATGTTTTGAACCAAAACCAGTTTGTCCTAAATAGTTAAGCCTGGATGTAGTTGCATGCTTAAGTTTATGAAGCAAGAGAGTCGGGTGAAAAGGACACAACCACATTTCTTGATATACCAGATAATGAAGATATAGGCGCTCCACACATAACTGAGTCCTGCACATCTGCAGCTAAATCTTAGTCATTTGTTTCACACACAATTTACATAGAAGAGGATACTGCATTAAGGGAATTGAATTAAAAAGCTGGTTTACAAAATAAAAAGGTAAAGGAAATCTAATGCAATATTTAATAATGTGGTCTAGGCAGCTGAATATGGGCTAGCGTATGCGGATGCAGCCTGGTGACTGCACTGCATCTGCATTAGCATTCTGTTGCATAGTGAGCCACCTAGGACCTAATATCTCACATATGCAGCCCGGGCACATACGGTTTGTGATGAAAGTGTCCGGTAAATCATTTCTTGAAGAAGATTTGACTTTTGACTGCCTTTACGAATTTTGGTCGTTTAAATACTATGTATCTTGTTTAATATGTAGACACTTTAAGCTAATAAGTCACGAATCCTTGCTGCTTATTTTCTTTTTATTCATCATTTGATTATTTGCAGATTTCTCTGTTGTATTTGTGGACCTGAAATTTGAGCATACCTCATAAAGAACCTACTCCACCACCTCTTGCTCCTCACTATAATTTTATTTTAACATGTCATATTGATTTGAGCATACCATATGAAGAAATTTCTTTTTCTTTTTTTTTAAATGCTAAGTTGTCATATTATTGTAAGATATGCTCTCAAATAAGTGTAACGATGTATACTTAATATTTTTTCTAGTTTTTTGAATTTTTTTTTTGTACTTTGTTTACTTCTATATACTTTTCATATTTTATTTACTTCTAGGGATTTCAAAAATAACAATCACATAGGTCTCCTATATTTGCAGCTACTTACTGCATGTGCATTGTGTGGTACCTCAACCAACAGCTACCACCATTGCTTTTTAAGGCCTTGGTTTAATGGACAAGAAAACAAAGTAAGTGATAAGAAATTGGTTAGTGGAATTGGTGTAAGATGTGAAAGCATCCAGGGAACTCATTTCTTGTGCAGCATATTGGGTCTTGAGAAAGCTGCTTCTGTAAGAAGGTCAATTTGATTTCCTCAAATGGGAAAATTTTGAAACTTCTACATACTTAGAATATAAGCAAAAGAATTTCATTAACAAAATAAAAAAAGAAACCTCCAGCAACCAATTTCTGAATGATTAGCCTGTAGTCACGTGTTTCTCATGCATTTCCCTTTTGTTTTACTTCTACAAATCCGGTGTTCTTTCTTTCTTTTTTATTTTTTTCACTTGAGGGGGATGCTTATTCCCCACCTCTTTTTTGTGTATTATTCTTGCACCTTATTTGGAAACTATATGCAAGAGTGCATTGCTAGGCAGCATGGAGTGGACTATCAAGTTTATAAATTTGAAATGAAGAGGTTAAGGATGTACGATGGGCAATGGGAGTGACTTAAAGGTCATGTGGCATCTTGTACCTGAGTCAGATCCATTGCTGCATCAACATATCTGAGCAGACTAACATGACAATATTGATGGTAGTAGCAGATTTATAGAGGAGTTTTGAGAAGACCGCAGCTAAATGGTGAGTGTTGAGCTTAAGAATGCCTTGGTGGAAGGACGTGTGACATAATTAGGAGCATCGACTTAGCTAAAATAGTTGGCAAGGTTGGATTCGATAGGATAAAATGTTGACAAAGGCATCGGTCTATATATTCAGAATTGCACTTTTGTGGTTACTATAGTTGTGAGAATAGCACTCAAGACAGATAATGGATAAACATCTACAAGCCTATTTCTGGATACAAAGTGGGCAAGTCTGAAATTCAAAATCAATATCTACGAAGTATGAAAAATATGCCATTTAAGATGCTATTGGTATTATTAAAGAACATTTTATGCTTCTGCAGCAGTTTAGTCACCAAAGGTAACTGTGAAGCAAGGACCTGAAGCATAAGGAGTCAAGCATATTTGCTTTAAAACAGCTTCAAACTCATCTAATGTAGAAAATCTATTACTTTATTAGTTTAGTTGTTTCACCATTAATCTGACATGCCGGGATATGGCTTGTTGCAAAGCTGCAAAAGTCTTCTGCTTGGTGCCCAATGGGAAATCACGCTTCACAAGTTTGTAACTGTGTTCCTAAGGCTGACAATTTGGCAGCTAGGAAAGTTTATCTTTGCAGTACAGTGTATAATTTTGCCAGTTGCCTTTGGCTATGATTTTCAGCTTTGTGGTTAATGATGATCAGATCATGTGACGATGAGCGATCATGACAATTAAGAGTAGTAGTATTATAAATGGAGGGTTGTCAGGAGGGAACATCTTGGGGTCTAATTTCTACAGTTTACATTCCTTACTTTCACCTTTTCTTTAATGTGACAATTCAACTGAGCTTTAGTATTAAAGTGGTATCAGAATGTACATTTTTTGACTTGCCGCTTCAGACTTCTTTTGATGCTATGCTTGCGAACTAGTTCTGCAAGCATGATGGAAGAGATTGTGTATCGGCACTCTTTTGAACTTCATATGATATTTAACATTCAAATTTCTAAAACTGGCTGCCATGCCAAATACTTTTCTAGTTAGTATCCAAATACTTCTCAACTAGTTAGTATCTTATATTAAATTTCATGCATCACTTGCTTTCGTTCTTTTACATTCCATATATTGGTAATAATGCAGTCACCCTATTTGCTGTACTTGATGTTTTATTGCTCTTTGATTCAGGTTTTGCCCTAAGTTCTGTGGAAGGTCGGGTTGCTATGGAGTTCTTTGATTTATCTGAGGCTGGCCAATCTAAGAAGTATGTTCTTTTGCTTAAATTTCATTATATGAATACTAGAAATAGGAACACATCTGCTTCAGAAGATATATGCTGCTTTTACTTCAACATATTTGAGATCATATTCTGTAGATCCTTGAATCGTACAGACGGTACTACGTTATGGTAGAGACTGATTTGTTCAATGATGTGATTAATTCTGATTTCACTTAAAGCTGCTCTCTGCTAAGTGCTAGTTCTCTATCAGGACATAAATGTGCATGTCTGAAAATGTATCTGTGCAGAGATAGAGAAGCAAATGTTGAATGTATTCAACCTCTAAGTTGTTATTCCGAGTGGACTTAGGTGATTAGCTGTCTGATGGGAAAAACTTACATTTCATTATATAGCACTTTTTATGTTTAGAATTCCTACTTTGCATGAAGAATCCTGTTTGTTTAGTACTTTACTGTTGGGACAGTTGAGATAGCACTGTTATTTGCAGCGACTTCCTCTTCATTAGTCTGTTTGCAGAAAAAGCAGTCCGTTGCTTCAATGAGGAATCAATAGAATGAAACTAACCTCTCTATTTCCTACAAGTACTACTAAATTTCCAAAGCATTTGTTTCTTGCAACATTCCACTTCCTTTTGTTTGCTTGGTGTTTATGACAATTTCGGTGTTTCTATACGTTTCCTGATCTTCGATTCCCTCAACTGAATAATGTTTCATCCAGGTATGCATTCAAGTGCCACCGAAAATCAGAGGCTGGGAAGGACACTGTTTATCCAGTCAATGCAATAGCATTCCATCCCATGTAAAATCTCTCTCTCTCTCTCACACACACACTCTCTCTCTCTCTCTCTCTCTCTCTCTCTCTCTCTCTCTCTCTCTCTGTGTCACACCCACACACTTGGACGCATCCTTTAATTCCTTTCTTTTGCCCTTAAATTTGGCTGTTGTAGTTATGGAACATTTGCCACTGGAGGCTGTGATGGATATGTAAATGTGTGGGATGGTAACAACAAGAAGAGATTATACCAGGTAATAGTTTCATACAGTGGCAACACCTGTACATCACCATTGAGAAGCTCTGCATAACATTTCTTTTCTTGTTCTGTTCTTTTACAGTATTCAAAATACCCAACCAGTATTGCAGCGTTATCCTTCAGTAGAGATGGACGTCTGCTGGCTGTGGCATCCAGCTACACATTCGAAGAGGGGGATACACCGTGAGTGAATCAAATTATTTTGCTAACCTCATAAAATTCGTTCCTATTAAAATAATGCCACCGTTATGGTGCAATCACTAATTTATTTATCATCTTGCAGTCATGAACCCGATGCCATTTTCGTGCGGAATGTGAATGAGGTCGAAGTCAAGCCAAAGCCCAAGGCATTGCCTGCACCTCCTCCATAAGTTGTTTTTCATCGCAAGAAACAAGGTAGTTAAAATTTGTAGAATGCTTATTGGAGAATACTTAAAAATTCTATTTCTTGTTATTACGTGTGTATTCTGACAGCTTTTGTTCTGGAGAAAAAAAAAGAGAGAACTCCAGTGGACAACTAAGTCGGGAATTAATGGCTGTTATTTTCGTTAAAACAAAATTAAGGGTGAGTTGCGTACACTGTTAGAATAGGATAACTTAATGAAAATGTCTTCATCTGATCTCCAACTGGCTCTTTTACTTCAACTGTTGTAGGTGTTCATTATTTTATTTTAGAAACAATCAAGGAAATGAATAAGAAATTTATTGGATTTTGTGCCACATATATTACAAGTCAATATTTGATATATAATTTTCTACCTATGAAGGAGAAGATATAGAAAGAACATGCAGCAGAAGTTACAGAGTCTGACCTATGCCCCCATTCACAAGTCAATAAGGCAAAAGAACTAACTATATAATCAATCTGCTATGTTGCCACCCTTTCTCTGCCATTGGAGGACCAACGGTTACAGTGAGAAAGCAGGGGAAAAAGCAAAAGCCGAGTAGTTTATCTTGCTATGATTTTTGACCGTTGACAAGCTTGTACCAGTTATCCCTCTACCCTGCAAGGCTCAACTCTTAGCCAATTAGTTAACAGCGGCACCAGGTCTGATTTGTGTTTTTCTCAGCAAGAGTTGAAATTAACCCAGACCCTCGCCTACTATTATAGTTTATTAGTTAAGAACATGATGTATTACTGGTATGAGTCATCCTTCGTAATAAATAAAAATAAAAAAACTTGATGTCACCCGATAACGAGTCAAGGTACCCGTCTAACCACGCCATCAACCATTTATACATGAAGTGTATTAAAAAATCAAGTGAATTAAGTTAATCGGAAAAAAAGAAAATATGCAGTATATATATATATATATATATATATAATTGTTTGAAATAGTAAAATTTTTGAACTATCTGAAAAAAATGTCTTTATTATTTTTTTCAAATTTTATCATAGGGAAAAAAAATTGATCATCGAACCATCACAACCTGCTTTAGATAACTCCATTTACTGTACCTATATTAACACAAGTATGTTATTTAAGTATAGCGAATGATCATCTGATCAAATTAAAGCTACCACTCGTCTCTCACTCGCGGGTGGCCAAGAAGTTCTCACTAGAAGCTGCGGTCGGGTGTTCAAGTGTTTATAGCGTAGGAGGTTGGGTTTAGACGGGAAAAAAGAAAAAGCCTCTCAATAGCTCACATAATCTAATTGGATTTTGTAGAACCTCCACTTGCTATTTCTTCTGTTATAGCATAAAATCTCCTCAAACTTCCATTTGTAAGTCCCATATCATCCTATCAAACACTTGAGCCGACTGCCCAGAAGCTGCACTCTTCTTTTAAGAGTCTCTACCCTCTCCAATCTGTGTTATGAAATGAGAGGCTCTAGTTGACTAGTTCAATATCATCCCACTGCTCATTGATTGATGATAGGTGATTAAATAAGGCAAATACAAGTGGTGGATCCGCTTGGCAGTTGCATTATGCTTGGTGCATGAGTAATTAGGCAAGACATTTAGTTTTTTTTTTTGGTTAACGACAGTTCAATGTATGATTCATAAATTCTACTTATCCTTAATTCTTATATCTCACATAATGCATTGTTTTGATTGTAAACTTGTAATTATTCAACTAGATGGTCCCTCGTTGAGCGGAAGAAGTAACAAACTCATTGTTAGTTCAAAACTATGCTATAGGAGATGGAGATATTGGTAGCTTCAGCTAACACAGTGCTGGGTTGCCGGCACGCGGTGTTCAAACTTTTTGCAGGTTATAAAACTGTTTCAACTCGGATGCAGGATAGAAGTGACCTTCCAATTACTTATAGCTTAGATACGATGAGTCTCTCATAATCACCATCATTTGCACGTCCCTTATGTTTCAGACATGATGCATGTAACAACCCAAGACCTCATCCAAAATGGCTAGCCGGAAGTTACTATTTGGATTCGTTGATCCTGTATAAATACCCAAGATCTACCCAGCGAATAACTGATGTGGGACTAAACACACGCCTGCACGTGGTCCTCACATACTCCCTCCGTTCAAGCCCTGACGTCCTTGTCAGACTAAGGGTTCATATCTATTCAAATCTAATCACAAACACCACAATTGGCCCGTGGGCAGCCCCAATAGATCTGTGCTGCAGTGTCCCCTAGTCCACATAGATTATAGGCCCGGTCCGCTCTGATACCATTTGTAACAACCCAAGACCTCACCCAAAATGGCTAGCCGAAAGTTACTATTTGGGTTCCTTGATCCTGTATAAATACCCAAGATCTACCCAGCGAATAACCGATGTGGGACTAAACATACGCCCGCACGGGTCCTCACAATGCATACTTAATGCGAATATGCATTGAACTAGGGCATGTATATTTTGCGGGCTAAGCAAGAGGTTATAGTCCCACGTCGTCTCATAAGAGGATGTTGTATCGATTTATAAGCTTGGGCTGGTCCTCCACCAATAGCTTAGGCTTTTTGGACTACTAAGACCACGATAGGTTGTATCAGAGCTAAATCAATGTCCCCTCCTCTCTCAAGGAGTCAAAGCCAATTCTTGGCCAGGACATTATGAGATCGAGTGGGAAAAATCGGTTGTGGTTGAACCACCCACTTCAGGCCTATTTGGATGATGGGCCGAAAATCCTATGTGATTCATAGATTGGATCAATATAACCAGCAAAATCATAAGATAACCGACTGAACTAGACCTATATGTATAAATACCCAGAAGTAGCTTTGGAGTGGGTCGGCCCGAATTCTATAAGGCTAAAATAAAGACCTCAGCACCAAATATAAATGGTCATATGTGGTCCATTCCAATGCTAGTTCTGATTGTACTGGTTCAATCCATAAATTTTATAAGATTTTCAGTTCGATTATCCAAATAGGCCATCGGGCTTTTTTCCTCCGAAATAGCTTATCAAGGAATGGACTTCAATCCTATTTTTGGTTAATCAAATGGCTGCAGCGAGTTTCCGCTGGCCCAAACCGAGCTCTGAGACCAAGCGCAGCCGAGGAGACGACCGAAGAGAATTAGACCAATTCAACACCACGTGGTCCGCACCAAACATAGACGGTCACACGTTACGTGGCTTGACGAACATATGTATTGAATGCGCAAAGGGGAAACGAGAAACACGTGTCAACCTCTCGCACTGTTTCACACCCAAACTTCCTTATCCTTCGCGTAGAGGTCAGTTCTAATTTACAGATATACATGCCACGTGGCACAGTAGGAAGGCAAAAGCCACGAAAAGGCCAGGATTACGGTACGGTGTCCCTTCTCTACAGTATTATGTCCACATTCTATCCAATAAGATGCCTCCTTTCTTTAAATTTAACCCCATATTAGTCTTGTATTCGTACGTTATTGTTTACAGTACGAGAAGACTCTCTCCATCGTGAGAGACGGTTTTGTATTGTTTTGAATGAAGAACAAGTCGACTCTCGCTGCAGTACTCCTGCTACTTAACGTGTTCCTGCGCCGCTTAACCTGCTCCAGCACCCCCCCCCCCCCCCCCCCAAGTTTGACGGCACTCGCCACCACCTATTTATGCCATCCAACACCCTTTCCTTGCTCTCTACTCTTTAGTTCTCTCTCCAACTGAACCCCTTCTCTTCTTCGACTCTTCTTCTACTCTTCTCATCTTGTTGCTGTTTGGAGCTCTGATGGCTCTGGAAACTCCGGCGCCGGTGCCGGCTTTGGTGTTGAAGTCTCGTGTTGCTGAATCGAGAGAGGCGTCGCCGCCGCCGCCGCCG
The DNA here is from genome assembly GCF_009389715.1 of Phoenix dactylifera. NCBI lineage: Eukaryota > Viridiplantae > Streptophyta > Magnoliopsida > Arecales > Arecaceae > Phoenix > Phoenix dactylifera. The sequence goes on from NC_052397.1 coordinate 13,216,104, forward strand.
CCGCAGAGGGTGGAGGGGTGGGCAAAGCGGAAGCGGACGAAGCGTCACCGCTTCTTTGATCACCACCCGACTGAAGAGGAGTACCTCGCGCTCTGCCTCATGATGCTTGCCCGTGGCGGTGGCGGAGCCGGTCACGGCCGCCTCCCGTCCCCCACGCCACCGGCGCCGCCGGAGACAAGGCAGGAGTACAAGTGCTCCGTCTGCGGTAAGGCCTTCGGTTCCTACCAGGCCCTTGGTGGGCACAAGGCCAGCCACCGGAAGGCGCCCCACACCCCCGGCGGGGGGGCGGAGGAGGTGGACTCTACCGGCTCCGCCTCCTCGTCGGGCGGCGGGGGGAGGGCGCACGAGTGCTCGGTGTGCCACAGGACGTTCCCGACGGGGCAGGCGCTGGGGGGCCACAAGAGACGCCACTACGACGGCGGCGCCGGCGCTGGAGCCACCGGAGGGAGCGGGATAACGACGCTGGAGGCGGCGAGCTCGGGGCTGAGGGGGTTCGATCTGAACCTGCCGCCACTGCCGGAGTTCGGGTCCGAAGCTGCCGCGAGTTGGCGTTTGGCGGCGGCCGACGAGGAGGAGGTGCAGAGTCCTCTGTCGCTGAAGAAGCGGCCGTTCAAGATTTCGACTCAGAGAAAGTCAGCGGTCGCGGAAGAGCCTGCGACCGCCTTTGTTTAGTTCATTATCTATTTCTTTTTTTGTATTTTTAGGTTTGGAATTATATCACGATTATTTGTTGGTGTACAGGGAATTTGCAATTATTCTTTGTAGCTAGGTGTTCACAAGTTTTTATAACTTTTTCTTATGTTGTTTCTTAGAGATAATTATAAAGTTATTATTATTGCTTTTTTAAAGCATGGATTCTGACTTGGTCCTTCATGTTGTTAGCTTGTGTTATAGATTAATATAAGTTTTGGAGTGTATGGATTACGATGAGGTGGGGTTTGGTGAGGGGATAAGAAGGGAAGGTGGGAGTTTCTTTGCTTTCATGCTCGAGTTTATTTTTCTTATCAAAAGAGAAATAAAAGTATGCTATGAGATTTTTTTGAGAGGACATTATCTAGAAACTAGACTTGTTTCTTTCTCTTGCGTGTTATATAAGAACATTATATAGTTGGTAGAACTTTTTATAGATCCAATAATAAAAAAAAAAAATAGTGCTTTCAAGAAAAGTTGTAAATTCAACCATATAAAAAACAAAGAAAAAGCTGTAAAAACTCTTTATGTATTAGAATTATTTTTTCCTCAAGGTGATATTAGTTTTAAAAAAAATATTTTTCTTTCAGCCAACGAGTACTGGCGAGACACAAGAAAGAGGCGGCAGGGACGGATTGGGATGGGAACTTTGGAAGCTCCGCAAGGTGGAAGTGCCGTCTCGCAAGCGTCTGAGGTCACTTTTGCTGCATTTAAAATAAGGAGGTATGATCAATTATCTAATAAAAGCTTCCAACTAGATATTATTTTTAACTCACGTACAGTTTTGCTGAGTCGGCTGGATATGATGGGAACTCGGTGTTCCTCAACTAGATATTAATATTTCTAACTTTATTTTCGAAAACAGATGATTAGTATTTAATTGCAGAAAGGTGCAACATTTCTTGCATGAGGTAACTTTATGTACACAGAGAGAGAGAGAGAGAGAGAGAGAGAGAGAGAGAGAAACTAATTAAGTTCTACCCTCCTTTCCACGGAGGCTGCTTGTTTAGCTTTCCTCAGGCTAAGGTAGAATGGATCTCTCAGAAAGAGAGAGTGACCAAGTTCTCCACTTATTTTTTTAGCACCTCATCTTCACTGACGTTCGTGACTCCAACTAGGCTCCACAGAGGCTTCTTTTTTGGCCTTCGGATGACGCTGGTTTGAGGTGGGTCCATGCACACATATCAGGGTAGCTTGGGGGGCAGGTAAGTCGGCAACTAAAAATAATTTACTCTTGCTGGCCAGTGGATCCGCTATGCATTGCTTCATGGACATGCCGTGCGGCGTGGGAAGTGGGTTTGCTGGGAACCACTTTTAGCTGCAAGTCGATTGTCACAGGAGCATGGGTCCTTCATGGAATGCAAGTAGAATTGCAAAATGCTGTGCAACCGTACCTTTTAGGCTAAGTATATATATAAAAAATTAATAGAGCTGCGGATTGAGTGGCTCCATTTGTATCAAATCATTCTGGAAGAGTTCTCTGAATTGGTGAAAGGGAGCTATCTAGAGTGCTTCGAGACTCATTACTTTTTTATTTTTTTGGATGTGATGGTTGTTCATCTTCTAATGGCAGGCATTCGAACATGGTACTTTGTGGTTTGCTGGCTGCACCACAGAGGATGTTGGCATTTTAGGTCCCATGCCAATTACTCGTGGCATGGAAGGTCGGCTGTTGTTTGAGATGGCACTGACCACTGGCCAAGCCGCATACTATTTCTCTCAAAATTTAAAAAAAATAAAAATAAGATCAAGTAACATGACGTCAAGGGGTCTCCTTTTTAGATTATAAGCTAGTGCTCACGTAAAATAAGTTACTATAGAGAAGAATTCAATATCCAATTATGTCACGAAGGATTCAACTTTTTGTGAAATTAAATATATGCATAACACAGACAAAAAAGAGAGAATATATTGGATTAGGGTGGTCAAACTAGGAGGCTGGGTCCGGTCGAATAAAATTTGCTTCATAGAAAAAAAAAATAAAACTCAATCCGAATATGGCTTAGACTTTATCAAGAAATGCAAACCTAGCTCAAGTTCAAAATATTATAAATATAAAGCTAAATTATTTTATATCAGCCAACAGCAAGTTACCATAATATATTCATTTTAAACATGGTCGAGCAACTGAAGTTGGCAAATTGTTCACCGAGTCAACCAAATTTTGGTTGCCTACGAACCATTCTCAATTTTATCATATCAAGGTGGTAGCTCATGCAAGATGCCCAACCCAAATTTGATCCATTATTTGACCCGAATTTTGTCGAGGCATCAAAAGGCTGACCTAGACTCAAATTTGTAGAAGCTGGTAGGTCCTGATCCAGTTTTGCGACTCGACGACTCCTACATCAAGCATCAGATGTCCAAAATACTTAGGGCAGTTAAATTTGCAATTTACTAGTGGCACAGCAGCCCGTTTTACTTAACTAAGAGATAGATGACATGGCTCCTTACGCGTGAACACTGACTGGATAGATATAAAATTGAGATGATTCGTTAATATGAATACCAAGTACCAATTAAGGTTCCATCACCTGATCTAGTCCAATTTAGTGTGCAATTTTTTTGTTCGATGCAGGCCGTAAATTTTCGCATACCCTCTCCGACCCATGGGCTCCCCCACTAGGATCAACACTCATGTGTGAGTACGTCACCTCAGCGCCACCTCGGTACCAGCGGATCAGAAATGCTCCCACCGGCAGCGTCCGGGCGTGGGACATCCGGTCCCCACAATTAATCGACGCCCGCACGTTTCGTACCTGAACCACCCCGGTGGAAACCAAAGGTCCGTTCCATCTGTGCTACCATTTTGGTGGCTAATTTAGTGTGCAATTGGGAGTCACAAGAAGAAACTTAGTTGCACCTTCTCTACCCATGGGTCCACCACTTCTACCTCAATAGGGCCATTCATGGTCTCCTTCTGGCCTGACTAGGGTTGAAAACACTTGGGATGTTATCCTGATGGCTTCTCTTAACTTTGGGCCATGAGGTTGGCTAGAAAAAAAACAAGTGGAATGGTTCTTTCATGAATGCCCTCTATTTAGGAAGTCAAGGAGTCAGGTAGTACTTTTGAATGAAGCCCTTCTTGGCTTAGAGAAAGGAGAATAGTTTTCTCTGTTCCCGCATGGACTTCTTCTTCCGCGACACCAGTTAGCTGGAAGACACTTCGGTTTCGGCCTAACGCGGTTTGGAAAGAACGTGTTCTTTATCTGGCAAGCTTTCATGGTCCTCAATTCGAATAGACCATGCTGATGCCAGTTTCATCGAAGCCGATAGAAAAAAACCTAGACCAAGATGCGGGTCTCGTTGGAAAAATTGAAGTCCGTTTGACTATTTGTAAAGATTGAGCTGAAAATTCTGTAGAAATCGAGCATGTTGGCCCATCCATCTTGCACTGTTTTGTTGGAATAGATTTATACTGTGTGGGAGATAGTCCGAATCATTTAATGTTTGGTTAGAATTTGCGGAGGATATCCCCTATTTTGAGGGATGTCTCCTACTTATTCCACAAACAAATGACACCTTATAATATTTTTAAGATTATGGTTTGTCAACTTTAAATTAGTCTATGTATGCAAGATTATTGATTCTTACATTCTCAAAGTAAATTATTTTTTCTTCTTGCTTAATTTTGCTGTCTGTCCTGAAAAACCCTAGCTGAGGTGAGTAAAAGAGTGATCCTCTTAGCATCATGACTTCCTACTACATGGAGGGGCTATAGTATACCTCCAAGTCGTGAGTACCTAATGAAATAGAGGGGGGAACATAATAGCAAAGCAAGTTGGGATCCTACATAAGCCTTGTGACAGTTCCATGAGCTAATCCAAGTGCTTAATGAAGATGCGATGAGGATGTCATGGGCCTAGGTGAGGGAGAATGTCATGGACTGTGCATTTCATATAACATTTAGGATATATTTCCTTCTCTTGAACACATGTACCAAAAGGGACCTTAAAAAGCTAGATTTCTGAAGGCTTATACAATTCTCTGGAACCTCATGGATTTGACTAGAACATGCATGGTAGACTCTGTGAAGGGAGGCTGCATATTTTCTATGTATGTTTCTAAGCATTTCCTACAAAAGTCGGAAACTTTTAGAAAATGATGCAGAAGGATCCTAACCATTAGGTTTATGACATTCATACGTATTCATAGCCATTGATTATATATAACAATACCCATTAAAAGGGAGGCCTCATTTGGCCAAATAAACAAGCAAAAAAGCCTTGTAGAGAATTTTCTATTTACTCAAACTCTCTTTTGTGTCCTTTTCTAGTTTTCGTACTCTTCCAACTAGCTTGTTAGGCTGAATTAGTGGCAAGTATGGGCATGCCAAACTTATGACCGCCACATGGTTTGCTTGAGGAACAGCAAGCCCTGTCATAGGAGGCACTTTTTTTTTCTCTTTTACAATGCATGAGCACAGTCAACAAGATCAAAAAAAACAACCGGTGAAGAGAATAAAAAACATCCGCTTGGTTCTCCTCAAAGAATTCTCCAAAATGATGTGCTGCAAAGAAAGCCATCCAGTCAGTTACACTGTTTGCCTCTCGGTAAACATGGGCGGCCTGGAAGGAGCCACATCCTCTCGCAAGTTTCTAAATGTTGTGGAGCAGCGGCTACCCGCCCATCATAGTATGCCGGCCTCAAACCCACTTTTCTCTTGCCACTTTGTCGGTAGGACTTGCACGGATCCTGAGGTCTCTCTAGCTCTGAAATTGTGTTGGACTCTTTTCCATAAGGCCTTAATAGGACTTCAATGGAGGAACAAATGCTCAACCATCTCATCCCACCGTCTATATAATGTTTAAGGCTATACCCATGCCCCATCTTCTATTCCAAAGATAATCCACTATTTGAAGCTTATTCCAATTAATTATCAACCATATAACTATTTACACCCTCATTGGCATCACTCTCTTCCATAAGTGCTTGGCCACAGGACACACAAACTCCTCCGTGATTGAGGAACTGGTAGAAAGATTTATATGTCCCGAACCACTAAGCCGGCAGTCTGGACACAAGCTGAAGAAGCTTTGTTGTTCCTTCATTTGATATAGTCAGTGTAAACTTCCACTCCCATCTACTGCCCTACGGTACATATTCTATTTGGTCTGTATTAAGATTTCTGGTTTCTAGGCAACCTGAAACAATTGCAGAAACTACACTGTGCATCTAGCCAAAATCTCTGTTCGCCTGCCGGTTGAGCTCACATCTGAAAGCCACAGCCACCTTTCAAACCACCTTCCAAAACAGGGATTCTAAGAGAGGAGATAGCACCATAAAATCAAGTGGCCTGATGTGGCTGTAATCATATGCACCAGCCACTGCCATTTTACTAGCGTTGGGGTAAATATCCTCCCCAACCATTCTATAGTGAGAGCCCAAGTCTACTCTTCAAGCCCCAAGGCCCGGGACTGAGGCCACTGAAGTCCTTCGGCTCACACACAATTCTCCTGCTAGCTAAATCCAAATTACACTTTCTAGCTAGTCTTTTTTACTTGCGTTGGGGTAAATATCCTCTTCAACCATTCTATAGTGAGAGCCCAAGTCCACTCTCCAAGGCCCGAGACTAAGGCCACCGAAGTCCTTCGGCTCACACACAATTCTCCTGCTAGCTAAATCCAAATTATATCTTCCGGCTGGTCTTTTTACATGAGATCCTAGGTTTATTATTAAGAGTTCTATCATTTTCCAAATAAAATTTGCATGTGCTTGTTTTCTTGAGAGGTTACGCTTTTTTCCATGCATGGAAGTTTAGGTTTTAGATATCAAAGATGAGACATTTGGGCTTTATGTTAAGATAAATACTTCTTTAACTAATCCTTAGTTAAGATAAACTAATTTGGTGCTGTATCTAGTTTAAGAGAAGGATCATATTTTATATTGAGGGCCTTGGCTGTGCGAAATTTGAGATCTTTGACAGTAGAGCAAAATTATCTAGAGATTCTTAGGACAACATGGAGTGCTAGGAAACAAAGGGAGAAGGAACAAGATGAGGGAAAAGAGGGGCATAATGTAGAGTGAGGCCTAAGACCAGGCCCCAAGGACGAGCCACCCTTCTTCTTCTTACAAAGAAGACATGACTTGAACCCCACTTGGAAACACCTATTGTTTGGAAGATCATCGTAGCTTTCGTTCCCAGCATCTGGCATGCTTTAGCAATCTGATAACGGAGGAGAGGCTGACAGAAGCTCTGTTACGTACGGTGATATCCCATGATCAACACTATCGCAGCACTGTACGCTGGTCAGTGTATACAGGACTCACGCATAAGAGATGGGAAAAAATTATGAAGTATAAAGAGGAACATGTTGGAGAAGAAACTAATTTTTCTGATTCATTATTTGCATTGATATGTCATGGTGCATGAGTGAGTTTGTATATAACTAAAGAAAGACTAGCTTGGGAAAGAATGAACAAAAGTTGGACTCTAATTCTTGTACTACCATCTAAAAATATACTGCCAGTAGAACATTTCTGTCAACAAAACAATAAAAATATCCCAAAATAGGCAACTACTTGCAATGTTTTTTTTTAATATATCTAAGTAAAAATAATAAAATCTGTCAATAAAACAAAAAAATATCCCAAAATAGGCAGCTACTTGCATTTTTTTTAATATATTTAAGTAAAAATAATAAAAAGCCTAATTTTTATGTATAAAAATTTACTATTATAAAATGTATGTTTGGAGCTGCCTTTCCTATTACTAGAGCTGCATGGTAGTTTTGCTCGAGGTTAAAGGCTACCTACCTAGATTAAGGGTAGCGATGCAAATGAATCGAGCAGCTCGTGAGCTGCTTGAGTTTGACTCGGGTCCAATCTCTACTTGACTCAATTGTTTTCGAGCTTGACTAACTCGAATAGTTTTTTGAGTCGAGCTCGAGAAGTAAAGTACTCAGCTCGAGACTTGCAAGCTTAAATATATAAATATATATATATATGTATATATATATTATATCATATTTTATTTATAATATATTATTAGTTTAATATTAAAAAATATCATATTATGTTATATTTTTAATCATATTTTTTTAATTATGACTTGAGTATAGCTTAGTTGATATTCGAGTCAAGTCGAGTCGATCTCGAGTATTATTTTTTTTATTTTTATTTTTTTGATCGAATTGAGCTCGAGCTTGAATATTAAGGCTCAATTAATTTTGAGTCAAATTTCAAGCCCGAGTATTTTGAATCGAATCTAGCTATTTGATTTGAATTGGCTCGATTGCATCCCTAATCAAGGATCTACCTTATATATAGAAATTTTAGCATTTGTGTTCTCTATAAAGAATTTTATTCGTTGAGCTATGTTATCCGGAGGAGGACGTATTGGTAGAGGACTTCTCCTTGCGCCATTAACTTCGAACTAAAACCCATTGTGGTGGCCCCTGCGTGCGGTATGCTTAAATATCGTCATAGATAAATGGTTCGAGCCCATCCAGGAGGTTCGAGGTTGGAGCCCCTAATCTAATCTTTCGAAAGTATCTATATACGGATAAATTAACTATTTTAGGGCATTAGACTCATGTTATTATTGTGGGGATTCCAAGTGACATAATTGAGGGATTTCTACTAAGGTTCTCTTCATCTTAGTACTTCATCTAATAAAACTTTTCCGGTCCTTTTTACCACATAAATCAATATATCCATTTTAATTATTCTATTTAGAGGCTGTTTGTTTCCTATAAGACCTATTTTTTCAAAATTGGTCATAAAACATGGTTTGTATCCCATGTGTTTTATGAAAAAAAGTGCTCCACTATTTTTCATGAAACACATTTTACACAAATCGTGTTTTATAATTATCCCATTTAAAAAAAAGCTTGCAGAAAAGCAAATACCCCATGGAGTAGTAGCATTGGGTCCACATTTTTGTCATAACAAATTATGAATTTTGGGATGGAGATTTGTTAGATTTATTTAGATTTGCTCCCACAAATTTTTAATGAAAAAATTCAAGATCACTAGCATTTTAGTATTTGGTAAACTCCACCAACATTTTCATTGTTATACTAACTAAATTTTACAATTGACTGAGAAAAGCAAAATGCCCATAAATCATGCAAGGTTTCCTTCATAAAATAGAATTTGAATGTGGATTGATTTGATACACTTCATGAGGAATATACAAAGGATTTAGGTAGTAGAGGATGCATGATGTAGTTAGGCTAAAATGCAATCACAAGTTCATGCATGCAATCACAACTAATGGACATTTGGGCATATTTTAATGTGCGCTTGTACAGTTAAGGTGGAATGCTTCTATGAGTATTTTGCTCCAAATGCTTCCTAATCAAACTTAACGAAGAGCCTTCCAATATGAAAACCAGTATTATTGGTCATGATCTACTACATTAGATTAGCCAAAAACCAAATATCATGAATTATGGTACTAGATCTTCCCATATTAGATTCATGTATCTATTTATAAAAAGAGAGCATGGTTAGTAATGAATGGGAAAGACATGGAATTAGATTTTTATCTATCATAAATGCCATCCATGGATTTAGAAAAGGTGATTATGATAAGAATTAAATTAGAGAGATATGGCATTGGATTTTCCCATTGTAGATGCCTAGTATATTTTCAACAAATGATGTCACAATAAGAATTGAATGGAAAAGATATGGCTCCAGATTTTTCCATTATAGATGCGATAATGGTAGGTATTGAATGGGGATCGAGATACCATTTTGGAATTTTATAGCTTGCATGTATCCAGTTGGAAAGGGTGACTATGCTAAGAATTGAATCGAAAGATATGGCACTAGATTTTGCCATTGTAGATGCCATGTATCAAGAATCATTTTGAGCTATAAATTGGATAGCCCTTCTTCCTGGATTTGAAACGAGACCAAAAAGCTAGTGGTTGTAGCAAGTATGGAGTCATACCATGTTTTCTATCTCCATTTGACTCCTCTTTGGGGGGGGGGGAGGGGGGGAATTGCTGCAAGTGTTCTTGATCTTGGTGGTTGCAATGATGATGCAGCAAGAGTCCATCAACATTTTCCTTCCTGAGGCTCAAAGTTTGATCCCAACTTACCCATCATCCGATGAGCATCAGGTAAGTTTGAACGATGATACTTTGATGCATCTCCTTTTTCAATCGTAGTGAAAGATACTTTGAGCTAACTCATTATTGGTTAATTGATCAATTGGTGTCTAGGAAAGTATTAAACATGGCTACTTAATTAGGACCGTGCTCGCACGGGGAGCCTCCTACCTACTTACCTGGCCAATTGGGCTAATTATCTTTATGGATGGCTTAATGTTCAAATTACTAGTCTGAAAACTTGATATTAAGTTTAGAAGTCTTCCACCATAGTAGAGTTGCTAAGGTCTTTCCGGCGTTAATTTATCTCGGCTGGACATAGTTGGCAAGTTGCATCGGAAGACTGGACCTCTCTATTAACATGAGATATTGTGAGGGTAAAGGTGGGGTTGGGCGCCAATAACTGTTAGGTGAGGACCCAATGACGATTTTATTTTTACGGAAAATATGGTGGGTCTGATTTAACCAAGGAACGAGACCAATAACTGTTAGGTGAGGTCCTTATGACTTGGAGACCAAGTTGGCTACAACTTACTTGAAAAGCATTGTACAAAGAGTTGTACACCCATCATTTATGTGTCATCAATAACTGTTAGGTGAGGTGGCATGTAAATTAGTCAGACCGTAGCACCTCACTTGAAATCTAGAGTCGCAGATTTTTGTTTCTCTACTACAGGAGTGTAAGAGATTCAAGGAAATAGAGGAGTGTAAGAGATTCAAGAAAATAGTGGGAGACGTTTGTTTTAAAAGTTCCTAAAACAAATAGAAATTTAAGTACAAAATTTTAATTAGAATTTTTATTCTCTGTAGATAAAATGTCAGCCTCTAATCCCTTGACTCGTATCCTTGAAAAAAATCGATTGACCGGACCCAATTATAAAGATTAGCTCCGCAACTTGAAAATTATTTTAAGTTGTGAGAAATTAGGGTATCTGCTGGACCATGACACCCCGGTGTTACTAGCCCGTCCGACTGCTGAACAGTGTGAGACGCATGCTAAGTGGACGGACGATGACAATAAAGTTAGGTGCTACATAATAGCCTTCATGTCCAATGAACTACAATGCCAGCATGAGAACATGAAAACTGCCAGGGACATATTGAATCACCTGTAAGAGTTGTATGATGAACAGGGTCGCACAGTTCGGTTTGAAGTGTCCAAGAAGCTCTTCAAGGCCAAGATACATGAAGGGCAGTCTGTCCATGATCATGGTCTGACCATGATAAAAGACTTGGAGGAGCTTGAGAAGCTCGACATGACCATGCACAAGGAATTGCAAACGGATTTGATCCTGCAATTCCTTTCTGCTTCATACGGGCAGTTTATAGCAAACTACCATACGAACAAAATTGAATGCACCAAGATGGAATTGTTAAATATGTTGGTAACTACGAAAAGAGCCTTGAAGAGTTCAAGAGGCACAGTTTTCGCTGCCGAGTTGGCTTCTACTTTCACGAGAAAGTCTACTGGAAAGAAGAAGAAGCCTGCAAAGAAGCAGAAGACCGAGAAGAAGCCAAGAAAGAATGTTCCAAAGGAAAAAGCCGATGACTAGGGAAAGTGTTTCCATTACAACGAAGACGGCCATTGGAAGAGGAACTATCCTATCTACATGGGGAGTATAAAGAGCAAGAAGGGTGACACGCCTTCTGAAGGTATGTCAAATATGCTCATTATTGAAACTAATCTAACGATTTCTTCTACTTTCAGTTGGGTTATAAATTCTAGTTCTAATGCTCACTTATGCACTATTATGCAGGGTCTAAAGGAAAATAGAAGGCTCATGGAAGGTGCTTTAACCCTTCAGGTTGACAATAGAGCAAGAGTTGCTGCTGTTGCTTTGGGCACCTATCCTTTACGCTTACCGTCTGGATTTAGTTTGATACTTAGGGACTGTTATTTTGTACATGCTGCTAGCAGAAATTTAATTTCTGTATCTTGTTTAACACAGAAAAATTTTGAATTCAATTTCAATAAAGACTACTGTTCCATTTATTTGAGAAATAAAATGGTTATATGTAGTTTTATGATTGACAGTCTCTATCACTTACATTTGGATGTATCTGTGAATGTATCTGAGCAAACAGTGAGTACCATAGGATCCAAAAGATCTAGAGATGAGATAAAGCAAAAGTATTTGTGGCACCTTGGCTTGGTCATATAGGAGAAGATAGAATAAATAAACTGGAGAAATATGGGCTTTTAGGCTCATTGACTTTCGAGTCATATCAAATTTATGAATCTTGCCTTCAAGAAAAAATGGCCAAATTACTCTTTGTAGGACATGGGGAGAGGTCTACTGAAATACTTACCCTAGTACACACTGACGTGTGTGACCCATTCGATGTGCAGGATAGGGGTAACTATTTTTGCTTTATAACATTTACCGATGATTGCTCTCGGTATGGGCATGTGTATCTTATGAGACACAAATCTGTAGCTTTTAAAAAGTTCAAAGAGTTCAGATATGAAGTAGAAAAATAAACAAAAAAATTTATTAAGGTTCTTCGATCCGATCGAGAAGGTGAATACCTTAGTGGAGAGTTTCGTGTTTATCTCAAGGAGAATGGTATAGTCAGAAAGGAGAAATCGGACCCTATTGGATATAGTCAGGTCCATAATGAGCTTCACTGATTCACCCTTATTTCTTTGGGGAGATGCCCTATTTTCAACAATTTACATATTGAATAGAGTTTTTCTTAAGTCTATTCCTACCACACCGTATAAGATATGGCATGGTAAGAAGCCGAGTCTTGGTCATCTCAAGATTTGGGGATGTCCAGCCCATATCAAGCGACAACAGGCGGACAAGTTAGAGGCTAGGATATTTAGTGCTCATTTTATTGGATATTCTAAAGAGTCACTAGGATCCAATTTTTACGTTCCAGAGAATCACAAAGTGTTTGTGAGCCGACATGCTGTTTTTCTGAAAAAACAGTTTATCCTTGAAGACAGTAGGAGAAAAATTGAGTTCGAAGAGAAAGTCTCTAAGAAGCAACGAGCTACTGTGCCTATAGAACTTATTCATATTGAGCCAGTACATATAGTATCTCCTCCACCTCGTAGATCTAGTAGGATCTTCTATCCTCCTGAAAGGTACTTAGGTATGCTTACAGAGAAAGTAGATAAAGTGTTCCTCATGAAAAATAGGGATCATTGTAAGGATCTCAATACCTACAACGAGGCGATGTTAGACATCAATTCCAAGATATGGCTGGAAGCGATGAAGTCAGAGATGGACTCCATGCATTCTAACCAAGTCTGAACCTTGGTAGATCCACCAGAAAGTATAGTACCTATTGGGTGTAAATGGATCTATAAGAGAAAATTAAGTTCAGATGATAAGGTAGAGACCTATAAGGCAAGGCTAGTGGTGAAAGGTTATAGTCAGTGCAAAGGCATTGACTATCAGGAAACCTTTTTACCTGTAGCCATGCTGAATTCATTCGAACATTGCTTGCCATTGCAGCATATCATGATTATGAGATATGACAGATGGATGTGAAAACTGCATTTCTAAATGGATATCTTGATGAAGATATCTATGGAGCAGTCTTTGGGTTTCACTTCCAGTAATAGTAGTCACAAGGTCTGCAAACTGCAAAGATCTATCTATGGACTAAAGCAAGCGTCTCGGAGATGGAACACTCGTTCAACGATGTAATCAAATCATTTAATTTCATCAAAAATGAAGAGAAACCATGTATTTATAGGAAGGTTAGCGGGAGAGCTATTGTATTCCTCGTATTGTACGTGGATGATATCCTTCTAATTAGGAATGATGTTCCCATGCTAACTTCGGTCAAGGTAGGGTTGTCTAAGAAGTTCTTTATGAAAGACCTTGGGGAAGCATTTTATATTTTGGGAATTAAGGTCTATAAAGATAGATCTAAAAGGATGCTTGGCTTGTCACAGAGAATGTACATAGAGGAAGTGCTGAAGAGGTTCAGCATGAAAAACTCTAAAAGGGAATTACTACCTCTTAGGCATGGGATTCATCTCTCCAAGAAGATATGCCCCAATACATCTGAAGAGATTCAATGCATGAGCAAGATCCCTTATGCTTCAGTTATAGGGAGCCTCATGTATGCCATGCTATGTACACGATATGATATAGCACATGTTGTGAGTGTCACAAGCAGATATCAGTCGAATACAGGCGAGGAGCACCGAATAGTTGTGAAGAACATTTTTAAGTACTTGAGAAGAACTAAAAATATGTTCTTGATCTTTGGAGGAGGATCGGAACTAAAGGTAGAAAGATATACAGATTCAGACTTTATGTCTGACATTGATGATAGAAAGTCTACATCAGGATATGTGTTCTTATGCAATGACGGTTCAGTAAATTGGAAGAATTCCAAACAACCGATCATTGCAGATTTTACCATAGAAGCTGAGTACATTACCGCCTCTAAAGCTGCAAAGGAAGTATTCTGGTATAAAAAATTTATTGAAGAGTTTGGTGTGATGTCATCAGATACCATCACACTCTACTACGATAATAATGGTACCTTAGCACTAGCTAAGGAGCCAAGGTCTCACCAGAAGTCAAAGCACATAGAGCGGCGATATCATCTGATACGTGACTACCTCGAAAAGAAGTATGTAGAGGTGCAGAGAGTAGACTCTACGGACAACGTGGCAGACCCATTCACTAAGCAGTTAAGTCAGCAGAAGACAGAAGCATATCTTGAGAAGATGAGGCTTAGATATATGTCTGATTGGCTTTAGTGCAAGTAAGAGATTGTTAGAAGTATGCCCTAAAAGCCAATTTAGCAGACACATTGTAATTATTCTGGGACATAAATTCGTACTTGACCTTTTTATTAATTAATAAAATTGGGCATTCTTATCATTCATGTTATTATGTGTCCATGAATCGTCCAAAAAATTAATAAGATAATGACACATATTCTCAAGAGTTGAGAATTTAAGGCATGTGTCATTGATGATTAATTTTTGATTTGCTTCTGATCGATGGATCATCACGAAGGATGGTGATCGATCCGATGAGATTAGTGCACAGATCACTTTCTTTGATGGACAAGTCTTGAGTCTACAGTGTGGGGATACTGGAGTGATTGTGCAAGTGCTTGTTAGAGAATAAGGGTACTGAGCGTGACCAAAGCAAGAAGTCACTTAAATGTCTATCCACTTGTCAGTGACTTACTTAATGCTGCAGTTGTATGACTGATACTTAGACCTGTGATGCCTCTGCTATTCACAGTGAGGTTGCTATAGTTTGACGAGTGCATAAACATGGGCCCTATGCATCAGGGTCCTTGTGGTGAGATTGGCTCAGTAGGTTTACTGTTAGATTAGGATTGCACCAAGATGAGATCTATCGACCTTGATAAATTAGGAGAGATCCTATGTGATTTATGAGATTGAGCTCGAAAGACCTTGGCTAGGGCATTTTAGAAAAAGAGTTTTCCAATCTCGAACTTGAGCCAAATAAATTTTGACATATGACAGACGATGGAGTTTGACGAGTTATCCATGACCTCCATCTTATTGGAATCCACGATAGAGGGACTGTATCATACGTTAACTGCATCTAGAGATTCATCTATTCTGTTCTGCTGGGTTGCCACTATATGCTGTTAGGTGTCACTAATAGATTGTGAGACTCGAAAGCATTCACTTGATGATCAGTGAACCCTTAAGAGAAGAGTTGAAATTATTTCAACCCATTAAAAAGAGTTTCAATGATATTGTGATGGAAATCATAATATATCTCACTACCAGATAGATTAGAACCTATGGGGTCACAGACATAAGAGGTTTTGATCGTTCCGATGGTTGGATTGCGATTTAGAATCGCAATAGATCATGATTGTCAATTTGATTGATAATTGGTTTAACCCACTAAGAGTTAGTGAGTTAAAGAAGGAAGATTTGCAATTGGATTGCAATTTGATTAATTCAGTTGGACCAAATCAATTAGGCTTAACCTTATTAGATAAGGATGGAAGTTCTAATTGATTAGAAGTCCTTATTTGATAAAGAACTTAATTCATAAAAGTCCAATTTGGATCCTAATTGGATTAGGATTCACATAAGTCAAATTGGAGGACATATTAGGCCCTAATTGGATTAGGATTCAATTAATCAAGAGGGACCACATGATTCCTAATCAGATTAAAAAATCTAAGTATGAAAGGAAGGGACTCTCCCTTCCTTCATGTGGGTGAAACAAGGGAAGGGGGCGTCCGCCCCTCTCCTTGATTCACGCCAAGAAAAGGAGGGGCGTCCGCCCCTCCTATCCTTCTTGGTTTCCCCACACCCAAGAGGAGGGGTGTCCGCCCCTCCTCCTTCTTTTCTTGGGCTTCCACACGGCACAAGGAGAGGCCAAGTTGCCTCTCCTTGATTCTCTCCAATCCCTTTTAAGTAAGGGATTGGGAGGGGTGAAACAAGAAAAAGATTTGAAATTTTTTTTTCCTTGTTTAGCTAGGCATGAGTTGCCTATAAAAGAAGGGGAGGCGTGAGGGCTAGGGCATGCATTAGAGATTGTTGATTTCAACCCTCTCTTCCTCTTCCTCTTCCTCAGCCGCAAGGGAGCTCTCTTCCATCTTCCTCCTTTGTCCAAGAAAAAGAGAAGGGTTCGCTTCTTCTTCTTCTTCTTCCTTCTTCCTTCTTCCTCCTCTTGGAAGTAACTAAGAGTTGATTGCTTAGAGGAGTTCCAACTTTCAAAGAGAGGATCTCTGCAAGGAAGCTAGCACCTCAGTGAGATCAAGGTGCTTGGAGCGATCTGTACCTTGTGTGGATACCTATAGAGGTCAGACAATTGTACGGGTTCAGGCGAATCCGAATCCATCGATCATCAGATAGCGGTGAAAATCTACCTGCTCAAAGATAAAGATAGAATCTTTACAATTCTTAATTGTAGAATTAAAATCAATTAAGTTTTAATTTTAATCTTTTCTTTAGAATTCATAATTTTCTGAGTTAAAGAACTCAGAATTTTTTTGAAATCTACTTTTCCTGGGACATTCATGTGATGAACAACCCCATGCGTGTGTTTCCGCTGCGATCGTCGCAACACATGTGGGGGTAACCCGACACCTTATATATAAAAATTTTAGCAGTTGTATTCTCTAAAAAGAATTTTATTCGTTGAGCTATCTTATCCGGAACTTGGAACTAAAACCCATTGTGGTGGTCCCTGCGTGCAGTATGCTTAAATATCATCATATGTAAATAGTTCCAAGTAAAGTATCTATATATAGATAAATTACCTATTTTAGGGCATTAGGCTCATGTTGTTATTGTGGGGATTCCAAGTGACATGATTGAGGGATTTCTACTAAGGTTTTCTTCATCTTAGTACTTCATCAGTAAAACTTTTCCAGTCCTTTTTACCTCATAAATCAATATATCCATTTTAATTATTCTATTTAGAGGCTGTTTGTTTCCTATTAGACCTATTTTTTCAAAATTGGTCATAAAGCATGGTTTGTGTCCCATGTGTTTTATGAAAAACAAGTGCTCCACTGTTTTTCGTAAAACACAATTTATACAAATCGTGTTTTATTATTATCCCATTTGAAAATAACTTGCAGAAAAGCAAATACCCCATGGAGAAGTAGCAGCATTGGGTCCAGATTTTTGTGATAACAAAATATGAATTTTGGGATGGAGATTTGTTAGATTTATTTAGATTTGCTCCCACAAATTTTTAATGAAAAAATTTAAGATCACTAGCATTTTAGTTTTTGGTAAACTCCACTAACATTTTAATTGTTATACTAACTAAATTTTACAATTGACAGAGAAAAGCAAAATGCCCATAAATCATACAAGGTTTCCTTCGTAAAATAGAATTTCAATGTGGATTGATTTGATGCACTTCATGAGGAATATACGAAGGATTTAGGTAGTAGAGGATGCATGATGCAGTTAGGCTAAAATGCAATCACAAGTTCATGCATGCAATCACAACTAATGGATATTTGGGTATATTTTAATGTGCACTTCTACAGTTAAGGTGGAATGCTTCCATGAGTATTTTGCTCCAAATGCTTCCTAATCAAACTTAACGAAGAGCCTTCTAATATGAAAACCATTATTATTGGTCATGATCTACTATATTAGATTAGCCAAAAACCAAATATCATGAATTATGGTACTAGATCTTCCCATATTAGATTCATGTATCTATTTATAAAAAGTGAGTATGGTAAGTAATGAATGGGAAAGACATGGAATTAGATTTTTATCTATCATAAATGCCATCCATGGATTTAGAAAAGGTGATTATGATAAGAATTTGTGGAGTGATTGATCATAACCCTATTTGATTTTGATGAGCTCAAAGCATCTGAGTATATCTCTTGTTTACTAATGAATTCAATTGAGTGTTTCAGTGAAAATCTTGTCTAAAGTGTTTCTAGACTTGGTTCATAATATTTTGGATAAGTTAAGAAATCAGTTTGAACCAAAGTCTGAGACTCGAGTCGACTCCGGAGTATTACGAGTCGACTCCAAGCGTATCAGAATCACTGGCACGGGCTCGAGTCGACTCCGGATCATTACGAGTCGACTCCGACTGAGAACAGACAGACGAGCAGAAAGCATCAACTCAAAACCTGTCAGCGAGTCGACTCCTGAAGTGCGCGAGTCGACTCCGATGTTTACCGAGTCGACTCTGGAGTAGTATGAGTCGACTCCAAGGAGTTACAGACAGAAAAGTCAGAGAGCGAATTTCGACTCTGAGATTCGAGTCGACTCCTGTGGAACGCGAGTCGACTCCGATGGTTGGTAGGTCGACTCCAAAGAAAGCGAGAGTCGACTCTCAGTGGTTCACAAGGCAAAAGTCAGAGAGCAGTTTTCGGACTCTGAGATTCGAGTCGACTCCCACAATGCGCGAGTCGACTCCGAGACAGCGCGACCCCAAAAAGACAGAAGACCGAATTATTATCTCTGAGAGCCGAGTCGACTCCCAGACAGCTCGAGTCGACCCCAAGGCAGCGCTACACCAAAAAGGCAGAAGGCCATGTTTTGGAAACTGAGAGCCGAGTCGACTCCAGAACAGTCCGAGTCAACTCCAAGACTGGACGAGCCAAAAGACAGAAGATCGGGAGTTCGGGCTCTGAGCGCCGAGTCGACTCCCAGGATTGTCGAGTCGACTCGAGTGGGCCAGGTTGAAAATTGGCTCCGTGGACTTCATGGGATGAACCGACTCCGAAAATGCCAAGTCAGCTCCAGAAGTTGGCGAGTCGACTCCGGGTCAAGTCGAGTCGACTCCCAGTCGAAGAGGCCACTTTAATTCAAATCCGGAACAGTTGCCGAGTCGACTCCAAAAAAGCATGAGTCGACTCCCGCTACAGCCGAGTCGACTCCTGATCGCGCGAGTCGACTCCGACCCCCAACGGACATATTGTCAGGTTGTGCAGAGTGTGCAAAACGGGCAGAAAAAGGTGTCTAACGGCTAGTTTCCGTGGGGGATGGCTTAAATAGCCACAGAGGACTGTAGCAAGGCAAAAAAAAAGCACCATTCCATTCAGAGAAATCAAGCATTCATTCTCTGCATACTTGTCTTCAACGAAAAGAAGGAAGAGCGCCATTAACTCCATCCAACTTCCTCTTCCCAGCATTTTAAAGAAGCCTCCTCCTGCATTCAAGTCGACCAGACATTTCAGAGGAGACTCAAAGTTCAAGAAGCCCTACTCTACTCCAACTCAAAAGTGTTTGAGGGCTCTTAACTCCTCTCTAGTTTATATTGTAGCAAATCTGCTTTTTAAGAAGCTCAGTTTTTCTGTTTGTTTCTTATTCTTTCCATATTGTCTTTGCTTGGTTCAATCGGGGGATTGAATCAAGGGTGTAGAGGTTGGTTGGTGAGCCGAGTGTAAAACCAACGTGTAAGGGTTCGATTGTGATCCCGGAAAAACAATCGGGATGGTTCTAGTCGGTGAGCCAGGGAAAACCGACCGAGTTCGTTGTGAGCTCGTAAAACAACAAGTTTGGTTGTGAGCTTGTAAAACAACCGGCTGTAATCCGAGGGGTTATAGTGAATTTCCAAGTGAGACTTGGGGAGTGGACGTAGGAGCAAGGGTTAGCTCCGAACCACTATAAAAGCCTTGTGTTTGTGATTGTGTGTCTCTTTCTTTTACTCTCATTTCATTCACAGCACATAGCAATTAATTAATCATCTTGGTAAAGCATTAATTAGTCATCCACAACGTTTTAATTGCAAAATTATTTTAAAACCCAATTCACCCCCCCTCTTGGGTTTTCTATCTGGGCAACAAGTGGTATCAGAGCCTAAACTCTTCTACCCTAAGAGTAAAAGATCAAAATGACAACCCCATTTGGATCTTTCCACATTGAGGGTCAGTCCACCCAAAGACCCCCATTCTTTAATGGATCCGACTACTCATATTGGAAGGCTAGGATGAGAATATTCATCCAAGCCCAAGACTATGAGATGTGGACCATTGTAGTAAATGGACCATACATCCCATCCATCTATGTAGAGGGTGTCACTGTACCTAAACTAGAAAAGGATTGGGATGAACATGACATGAGAAAGGCACAACTCAATTCTAAAGCAATGAATGTGCTTTACTGTGCATTAGATAGGAATGAATTCAATAGAGTCTCTACTTGCAATTCTGCAAAAGAGATTTGGGACAAACTTGAAGTGACCCATGAGGGCACGAATCAAGTCAAAGAATCCAAAATAAATATATTAGTTCATAAGTATGAACTATTTAAGATGGATTCTAATGAGACAATCACTAGCGTGTTCACTAGGTTTACTGACATTGTCAATGGCCTAAAAAGCCTTGGCAAAAACTATACTAACAGTGATCTTGTCAGAAAAATTCTTCGCTGTCTACCAAGGTCATGGGAAGCCAAGGTGACGGCAATCCAAGAAGCTAAGGACTTGAACAAGCTTCCACTTGAAGAGCTCCTTGGATCCCTAATGACTCACGAGCTAACAATGAAGCAGCACAGCGAAGAAGAGTCCTCCCATAAGAAAAAGATAATAGCTCTCAAATCTACATCATCTAACAAAGATTTGTCTTGCAGTAGCAGCAGTGAAGAAGAAGATCATGAGGGAGATGATGATGAGGCTCTTCTTGTGCGCAAGTTCAGAAAATTCATCAACCACAAGAAGTCCTATCATCAAAGGAGAGGCCCCTCAAATTCCTATCGCAAGGATAAAGGTAAGGAAAGGAAAAATGAGGAGATTGGGTGTTATGAGTGCAAGAAGCCGGGGCACATCAGAGCTGAGTGTCCCTTACTAAAGAAGGGCAGCAAGTACAAGAAGAAGAAAGCCCTTCTCACCACCTTATCGGACTCCGACGCATCATCTTCATCATCGGATGAGGAACAAGAAGAAAATGCCAATTTCTGTTTCATGGCCAATGAAAATGAGGTAACATCCAACACGCATCTCGATTTTACCTTTGATGAATTGTATGATGCATTTAATGAATTAATGATTGAATATAAGGCCATAAATCTTAAGAATAAAGAACTAAAAATAGCTAATCAATCTTACCTACATAAATACGATAAGTTAGTTAAGGATAAGGATTGTATCACCAAAGAAAATGCAGAACTTAAAACAAGCAACCAAATCTTGATACAAAAGAATAATACCTTAACTAAAGAAAATGAAAGGCTGAACAAAGAAACATTAGAACCCAAAAACAATAAACATATAAATGAGAGTATCACAAAATAACTGAATGATTTAAAAGCAGAAAAACAAACACTAACTAAAGAACTTGAAAAATACAAACCCTTGGTTGAAAAATTTACATATAGTTCAGAAAAACTGAATATGATACTTAATAGTCAACGAGCAGTATTCAATAGAGCAGGTTTAGGATATAAACCTAAAAATAAGCAAAAACTTCTGAGTAACTTCTTTGTTAAAGCTGGAGAAAGCAAAACTAAGAAAGTAACCTGCTTTTGTTGTGGAACTGTAGGACATAAAGCAACTGTATGTGACTATAGGAAAGAAAAAACTAAAAGAAAAATTAAAAGGGTATGGGTTCCAAAAGGAACCAATATGACTAACCATGAAGGACCCAAGAAAACTTGGGTACCTAAGATTATATGATCTGCTTGTGTAGAAGTGTCTTGCAGCCAAGGTCAACAAAAATTGCTGGTACTTGGATAGTGGCTGCTCAAGACACATGACGGGTGACAAGGATTAATTCTTCACCCTTGAAGCTAAGAAGGGAGGTGCTGTGACTTTTGGAGACAATAACCAGGGTCACATCATTGGTATAGGTAAAGTTCAAATTTTTCCTTCTACTTTTATTGATAATGTTCGCTATGTTGATGGTCTTAAGCATAATTTATTAAGCATTAGTCAATTATGTGATAGAGGTTATAATGTTATGTTTAAACCATCACTATGCATCATAACAAACCCAAATGACAATAGTTTAGTTTTTAAAGGAATAAGACGTGGAAATGTGTATATTGTAGACCTTGAGGATCTTGCCAAACACAATCCATGTTTAGTTGTTAATGAAACTAAGGACAATGATGCTAGTTGGTTATGGCACCGTAAGTTAGGTCATGCAAGCATGGACTCAATATCTAAACTAGTTAAAAGAGATTCGGTGATAGGTTTGCCAAAATTAAAGTTTGAAAAGAATAAAATATGTGAAGCATGTCAATTTGGCAAACAATCAAAGAACTCCTTTAAATCTATAAATAGTGTCTCAACCTCTAGACCTCTAGAACTACTACACATGGACCTATTCGGACCAACTAGAACCACAAGCCTAGGTGGAAATAAATATGGTCTAGTTATTGTAGATGATTATTCTAGATACACTTGGGTCATGTTCTTAGCTCATAAGGATCAAGCTTTTTCAGTTTTCAAGAAATTTCATAAAGAAGTAACCAATGCTAGAGATACTTCAGTAGTAGCTATTAGAAGTGACCATGGTACCGAATTCGAAAATCATTTATTTGATGAGTTTTGTAGTAAAAAGGGGATAACACATAATTTTTTCTGCACCTAGGACACCACAACAAAATGGAGTTGTGGAGAGGAAAAATAGAACTCTAGAGGAAATGGCTAGAACTATGTTATGTGAAAGTAACCTCCCTAAGTACTTTTGGGGAGAAGCCATTAATACTTCTTGTCATATATTAAATAGAGTTTTATTGAGACCTATTATAAAGAAAACACCTTATGAACTTTGGAAAAACAGAAAACCAAAGGTAAACTATTTTCATATCTTTGGATGTAGGTGTTTTGTTCATAATAATGGAAAAGATAATCTAGGAAAATTTGATTCTAAATCTGATGAGGGCATATTCTTAGGGTACTCTACAACTAGTAAAGCATATAGAGTCTTTAATAAAAGAACCCTAGTTATAGAAGAATCCATACATGTTGTCTTCGATGATTCTAGTGATATCTCTTCTAGTAAGAGAGTTAATTTTGATGATGATACGGAAATTCTTGAAGAAAAGATTGACGAGATGACATTACAAGATAACAGTCAAAAATTAATTGAAGATGCATCATCAAGCCAAGAGATTATAGTAGATCATGGGCTAACCAAAGCTTGGAGGTATGCTCACGGGCATCCTAAGGAATTAATTCTAGATGATCCGTCTCAACCTATTAGGACTAGAGCATCTCTTAGGAACTTAAACAATCATCTAGCTTTCGTTTCACATTTTGAGCCTAAACGCATAGAAGAAGCTGAAAAAGATGTAAATTGGATAAATGCAATGCAAGAAGAATTAAACCAATTTACTAGAAACAAAGTATGGAATCTAGTTGAAAGACCTTCTGAATATCCAATTATAGGTACCAAATGAATTTATAAAAATAAACTTGATGAAAATGGAATTGTCATAAGGAATAAGGCTAGACTAGTAGCAAAGGGCTATAATCCAGAAGAAGGTATAGATTTTGATGAAACCTTTGCTCCTGTAGCTAGACTTGAGGCTATTAGATTATTATTAGCATATGCATGCTCTAAGGACTTCAAACTATTTCAAATGGATGTAAAAAGTGCATTTTTAAATGGGTATATTAATGAGGAGGTATATGTAGAACAACCTCATGGTTTTGAAAATTATCAATACCCTAATCATGTATATAAATTGAACAAAGCACTTTATGGTTTGAAACAAGCACCTAGAGCATGGTATGAGAGGCTTAGCAAATTCCTATTAGAACATGAGTTCTTTAGGGGTAATGTAGATACAACACTATTTCTGAAAAAGCAAAACAAAGATATGTTATTAGTGCAGATTTACGTTGATGATATTATTTTCGGTGCTACTAACAATCGCCTCTGCGAAGAATTTGCTGATTTGATGCAGAGTGAATTTGAGATGAGCATGATGGGAGAGCTGAACTACTTCCTCGGGCTTCAAATCAAACAGTCTGAAGGAGGCATCTTCATCAATCAAGCCAAATATATCAAGGAGATACTTAAAAAGTTTGATATGGAGGGGAACAAGTCAATCAGCACCCCCATGAGCTCTTCATGCAAATTAGACCAAGATGAATCAGGTAAATCTGTAGATCAGAAACTATATAGAGGTATGATAGGATCTTTATTGTATCTTACTGCAAGTAGACCTGATATCATGTTTAGTGTTTGCATGTGTGCTAGATATCAGTCTAATCCTAAGGAATCACATCTAATTGCAGTTAAGAGAATCTTTAAATACCTAATAGGAACTAAGAATATAGGTTTATGGTATTCTAAAGAATCTAGCCTGATCTTAATAGGATATACAGATTCAGACTTTGCTGGATGTAAACTTGATAGAAAAAGCACCAGCGGGTTATGTCAATTCCTAGGAGAAAACTTAATATCATGGTTTAGCAAGAAACAAAACTCGGTTGCATTATCTACTGCTGAAGCTGAATATGTTGCAGCCGGGAGTTGTTGTGCTCAAATCTTGTGGATCAAAAAACAATTAGAAGATTATGGCATTAAACAAGATAAAATACCCATTAATTGTGATAATACAAGTGCCATTAATCTAACTAAAAATCCAATTCAGCATTCAAGAACTAAACATATTGAGATAAGACATCACTTCATAAGAGATCATGTACTGAATGGTGATGTGACACTACAATTTGTTTGCACTGATGATCAATTAGCTGACATTTTTACAAAACCCCTAAGTGAAGAGAGATTTAGTGTGCTTAGGAGGGGATTAGGAGTGATTGATCCATCCTAGTGGTATTTTCCACTAGTTCATTGATTTTGATGTTTAGATCATGGTTAATTTAGAGTCTCTTTACAATGATCATCAAATCAGATCATAACTTAGTGATTTTCCCTCATTCGGCACGAACATAGCATGATTTTTAGGTGCGTGCCAGAGTTCGAGACGACTCGAGTAAGTTTCAGAGTCGGCTCGTAAGGGGGAGTCGACTCGAAAACAATGGCAGCAGAGGGGGAGTCGACTCGCATACAGTAAGGAGTCGACTCGAGGTCAACAGGCGCCTAAGGAGAGTCGACTCGCGCATATTTTGGAGTCGACTCGAGGTCGAGTCGACTCGCGACTCAGTGGAGTCGACTCGCAGTCGGGATCCGACTTTTTAACCCTAACTCCATCGTTTAGAAAACACATATTTTCACCGCCGCCACTGTTCAAAACCCTAGAGCCGACTCCTAGAACGTCTCCGGCCGCCCCTAGGTCCTTTTCCCGTTGATCATTCATCGTCCATTAGGATTTCATACCATTCTAGGTCAACCATGCCTCGCAAAGCCACTGTCCCAAGCCGGAAGAGGCCCCATTCCGCGACCGGTGCCGAGCGGCGTTCCAAGGCCCGGAACGACCCCGTGAGGTCACAACCTCCGGCTCGTTCCCCGCCGAGGGCCGTTCCCTCGAGGCCGTGTGCCGGGAAGGCGGTCTCCACCGGGAGATACGTCGATTTCGACTATCTCTCCCGGGAGGGCTTTACGATAGGAGAGAGGTTGCGAGTCCAGGGACTAGAGTATTTCCTTACCCTAGATCTCCCCACATACCCTGGACTAGTTAGAGAGTTTTATGGTACCGTCCATAGGGGAGATGGGGGTATAGAGGGCACGGTAGCCGGTGTCCCTTTGTTCGTCTCGGAGGATATCATTGCCCAAATCCTCCACCTTCCACAAGTAGGGGTGGCTCTTACACACCCCGAGGATAGGACTGAGGCCCTTACGGCCATTCTAGGTTGTCCACCTCAGTCCCCCTTAGTTGAGGTATCCGCTAGCTCACTTCTAGTTGAGGTGCGGATCCTCCTGAGCATCCTGTCTAGGTCCCTCTTCCCGAAGACTGGCCGCTTCGATTTTGTTTCTGAGAGGGACCTCGCCCTTATGTTCTATATTCTCCAGGACACCCCAGTCAACTTCCCAAAACTTATTTATAGATATCTATGTGAGCCACTAGATAGACCTAGGCTCACCCTCCCCTACAGCATGATGTTCACCCTGTTGTTTAGGGAGGCCGAGATCCCTATTCCTGAGGGGGAACTGTCACGACCCCTGCCCCATTCCCGGCGGGCCGCCGCGACGGTCCTAGGGTGCGGGTAGGCATAAGGCCACCAGCCACCGCGTAGAACCCTACTACCTATCAATCATCAATAAATCTTGAAAAAATTTGGCATGATGCATGCACAAAATGATCACTTTTCCTATAGTGACCTGTCAGGATTATCTCAATACATACAACACACTACCTGTCAGAGCAGCAATCACATAATCTGTCACATAATAAACCTGGACAATATATAGCAATACATCATCTCAGGCATATAACTCATCTGCACACATATATATATACCTGCTTCCTAATCCATCCATGGTCAAACCCATATCCACAACAGGATCTATGACTGTAACTATGCACTATATACAATAGAAGGTTTATAATACACCAAAAGGTATAAACCTCTATCTACATTATACTATACTATGGAGCGGCACAGCTAGCAGGCGACCACTAATCCTGCTCCTCTCTATACAATACCTGCCCTGCAATCAAAAACACCAAACTGGGGAGTGGGTATATAAATACTCAGTGAGTGGAGTAGAGAGTACTATGCACATGAGACAGAATATAATCATGGCTCGAGATGAAATCTCAAGATCAATAACAAGATGAACATGAACTCAATATAGAGAATATGGAGTGAATCATCACAATCCCAATCAACACATCTGGAGCACATATGGAATAATCAAGTAATCATATATGCTACCCATGAATATGCTCAATAGGTCATAGTACTGAATCATATAAATCAGGTGTCAATAGGCTGAATCATCAACAAGACAGCTATCGGGAGGTAGGTTTTACGCCCCAGGCGAACCAGCAACAACTCCCTACTGCCATATAAATACATCGAATATGACACCACACCAATATGTAAATCATCACTAGACAGCTGTTGGGAGGTGGGTTTTACGCCCCAGGCGAACCAGCAACAACTCCATACTGTCACATGCATATGCAGGATATGACACCATATCGATAATGTAAATGCTAGACAGCTGTCGGAAGGTGGGTTTTACGCCCCAGGCGAACCAGCAACAACTCCCCACTGTCACATGCATATGCAGAATAAGACACCATACTGATAATGTAAATGCTGGCCAGTATCCAGGACAGAAATCCCTCTCACATCTATATACTAAACGGCACCTCGCGGAAATTCTACATCCGCGGAAAGCCATACTGCACCTCGCGGGGTCTTACTATGCCCGACGGTAAGCAGAATATAAGTCGTAGGACCGGCCGATCCTACGCCTAGGGCCGTGTCCCCCCCTAGGAAGGGACTGGGTTCCGCCCACCCAGAAGGCTACTATGTGCACAAAGGCCGATGTTCAACCCCATCGACTATAGGTGTCCTGCAGATACTGCCAAGCCATGCATAAATGCCATAATGCACCCTCCCAATACTCTACTAAAAAGGAGTATGATCAAGACTACCACTCACTCGATCATGACCCAATCATAAACTAACATCAGGGTTAGGAGTGAGGGTCAAGGAAGTGCAATACAACTCAATATACCACTAAGAAGGCTCTACAAATCTTTGAAATGGAGGAAATGAAATCAATTTACAAAAGAAATTATTTCACAATTTGGAACCAATTTAATTACTCATAAAAGAGTATAATCAAGCTACGACTCACAAGTCTTTAAAATAGAGGAAATAAAATCAATTTACAAAAGAAATCATTTCACAATTCGGAATCAATTTGATTACTCATCAACCCCTCGTAATTCCTCTCAATGTTCCCTCAAGTGCATGTACAGAATAATCAAGCATGGAGAATCAAGATTATAGAGGAATCTACTACAATATCAATCAATATGCTCAAGTGGAATCAATTCACACGACATTCATGAAAATGAATTAAGGATGCTCATAGTGCAAAGTAAATGACTCCCACTCACCTGTCAATCCGGCACAGCCCTGATACGCCTCCAAAAATCTACAGCAGGCAGTGGGGAACTTCTTCCTCTTGTTCCCTAGCTTCTTGCCCAACTGTGACATGCATTTACAATACATTTAGTCTTGTATCAAGGGCTATAATCTACGTGCCAATTATAACATAGGGAACTTTAATTGATTCAACTCCCCTGTTCCCTAAATCTTTTCTTTTCTTTCTTCTTTTTCTTTTTAATTAATTAACTCACCATTTATGTGTATTAGGGACTCCTTTGCATGAGTACAAGGTCCCTTTTAGCTTGATCTAGGCTTAATACTCTATTATAGCATGAAATCCCCTATTTTCCACCCGGATGAACAGTAACCCGAACTGACAGTGGGTTACTTCATCCCGATTTTGATCCACTTTCAGGACTCCAAATTTGATGAAATTTTTACCTAACATTCTAAACTCATAGAGGATTCCAAAGAGATAACATGCATCATCATCGGAGGCCGTTTGACCCCCTAAATAATTCGCCGAAGTTGGAACTTCGGCACAGTTTTTCCGTAGTGCCGGAAAAATTTGTCAAAATCCGATTCTTCCTCTTTTAACCGCCTCTACAACCCTTATCCGACCCCTCTAGACTATATCCACCCTTTGTATAGCCTAATGTCATCAAAAGACTAGATAGGGATAGATATTTACCTTTTTCTTTTTGGAAATCGAGGTCCTTGCGTAGAGAGAAAGGAGATCTACACTTTTCCCTTCAGCTGGAAGTGCAACCGGGATTCCTTTCCCTCTCGAATCCCCTTCCTCTTCTTCTTTCTTCTTCTTCTTCTTCTCTTTTTCTTTCTTTCTTTCCTCTCTGTTTCACGCCTCCCTCTCTCTCGGTTTCATTCCACCGACAGCACAACCCTCTAATTAAATCACATCAAAACACTATTCACCCTTTGTTTAATATTATTAAATTCCCATTTTGCCCTTGCCACTTCGATATATCTGCAATTATGCCATTATCTTTTGATTCCTTCCCATTTTGCCCCTAACACTTCAACGCATCTACTATTATGCCATTAACTTTTAATTCCTTCCAATTTTACCCCTTATATCAATTTTAAAGGTCAATTCTATCCCTTTTTATATAAAAAAAAATTTTAGGGTTATTACATCCCCCCCTTATATAAAATTCGTCCTCGAATTTAAAAGAGTAAATTACCTGATTACTCAAAGGGATGAGTATATCTACTCTTCATATTCTGCTCGGTGTGGTATTGGGAATCAAATAAATTGGAAGTGTTTTACCTTCTATTTCTACCACATAGGTAGGATACACATACTTCGCTTTTATACTATCCCCTACAGGTGTACTAATAGCTAAGAGAATATGCATTAATATCTTATCCTTAGCTAACTTTTTAGCAAAATAAGGGGACACAAATGAATGGGTAGCTCCAGAATCAAATAACACTCTAGCTTTAATCTTATCAATGAGGAGCATACCTGTCACAGCTGCATTTGATGCCTGTGCCTCCTGTGGATTTACCGTGAACACCCTTCCTTGCCCTCTGCCTGCTGGAGCTAACAGCTGAGATGGTCCAACACTCTGCTGTGACGCTGGTGTCTGACCTCTGCCTCTGCCTACAGGCCCCCTACTACTAGGCCTGTCTATCTGCACAAAAGGATAGGATGCCAAAGGCACAAACTGCTGGGTGGCACCCTGCGGGCATTCTCTGACAAAATGACCCGGTTGTCCACATCTGTAGCACACTCCCTGACCCATTCTGCATCTGTCAGGGTGCTGCTTCCCACATATGCCACATACTGGCCATGATTGGAACCTCGATTCAGTTCTGGCCATAGTGACTGGAGGACGAGGTACTGATGGTAGAAAAGTATCTTGTGATTGACCTCTTTTCCTCCATTTCCTTTTACGTGGGGCAGGTGGAGCTGAGCGTACAGACTGCTCCGTCGGGCCCTCCGAGAGATCTACTCTCTCAGATCTATCTCTACTGCTTTGCCCTTTCCCCATACTCATTTTCCTCTGTTCTCTTTCAGCTCTTTCCTCTTTGTTTCTGGTGTAATAACCCCAAAATATTTTTTTTATATAAAAAGGGATAGAATAGTCCTTTTCAATTAATATAAGGGGTAAAATTGGAAGGAATCAAAAGATAATGGCATAGTTGTAGATCCGTTGAAGTGGTAAGGGCAAAATGGGAAATTTTAGAGTTTGATTTGACTTAAATGGGGGTTGTCTGGCGGTGGGTTGGCTGAGAAGAGGGAATTGAGACAGAGAGGGAGAGGAGGTCTCAGGCATGGAAACACAGAGAGAGGAAAAAAGAGAAGAAGAAGAAGAAGAAAGAGGGAGGGGATTCGAGGTGCAAGGAAGCTCCGGTTGCGCTTCTAGCTGAAGGAAAAAGTGTAGATCTCCTTCCCCTCTATGCAAGGACCTCGATTTCCAAAAAGAAAAAGATAAATATCCGTCCCTATCTAGTCTTTTGGTGACATTAGGCTATACAAAGGGTGGATGTAGTCTAGAGGAGTCAGATAAGGGTTGTAGAGGTGGTTAAAAGAGAAAGAATCGGATTTCGACAAATTTTTCCGGCACTACGGAAAAACTGTGTCGAAGTCCCAACTTCGGCGAATTATTTAGGGGGTCAAACGACCTCCGATAGCAATGCATGTTACCTCTTTAGAATCCCCTATGAGTGTAGAATGTTAGGTAAAAATTTCATCAAATTTGGAGTTTGGAAAGTGGATCAAACCCGGGATGAAGTAACCGGCTGTCAGTCCGGGTTACTGTTTATCCGGGTGGGAAAATAAGAAATTTTATGCCAAAATAGGGTATTAAGCCTAGATTAGGCTAAAGGAGACCTTGTACTCGTGCAAGGGAGTCCCTAATACACATAAATGATGAGTTAATTAATAGAAAAAGAAAAAGAGAAAGAAAAGAAAAGATTTAGGGAACGGGGAAGTTGAATCAATTAAAGTTCCCTATGTTATAATTGGCACGTAGATTATAGCCCTTGATACAAGACTAAATATATTGTAAATGCATGTCACAGTTGGGCAAGAAGCTAGGAAACAAGAGGAAGAAGTTTCCCACTGTCTGCTGTAGATTTTTGGAGGCGTATCAGGGCTGTGCCGGATTGACAGGTGAGTGGGAGTCATGTACTTTGCACTATGAGCATCCTTAATTCATTTTCATGAATGTCGCCAAGTGTGAATTGATTCCACTTGAGCATATTGATTGATATTGTAGTAGATTCCTCTATAATCTTGATTCTCCATGCTTGATTATTCTGTACATGCATTTGAGGGAACATTGAGAGGAATTACGAGGGGTTGATGAGTAATCAAATTGATTCCGAATTGTGAAATGATTTCTTTTGTAAATTGATTTCATTTCCTCTATTTTAAAGACTTGTGAGTCGTAGCTTGATTATACTCTTTTATGAGTAATTAAATTGGTTCCAAATTGTGAAATAACTTCTTTTGTAAATTGATTTCATTTCCTCCATTTCAAAGATTTGTAGAGCCTTCTTAGTGGTATATTGAGTTGTATTGCACTTCCTTGACCCTCACTCCTAACCCTGATGTTAGTTTATGATTGGGTCATGATCGAGTGAGTGGTAGTCTTGATCATACTCCTTTTTAGTAAAGTATTGGGAGGGTGCATTATGGCATTTATGCATGGCTTGGCAGTATCTGCAGGACACCTATAGTTGATGGGGTTGAACATCGGCCTTTGTGCACATAGTAGCCTTTTGGGTGGGCGGAGCCCAGTCCCTTCCTAGGGGGGGACACGGCCCTAGGCGTAGGATCGGCCGGTCCTACGACTTATATTCTGCTTGCCGCCGGGCATAGTAAGACCCCGCGAGGTGCAGTATGGCTTTCCGCGGATGTAGAATTCCCGCGAGGTGCCGTTTAGTATATAGATGTGAGATGGATTTCTGTTCTGGATACTGGCTTGCATTTATATTATCAGTATGGTGTCTTATTCTGCATATGCATGTGATAGTGGGGAGTTGTTGCTGGTTCGCCTGGGGCGTAAAACCCACCTCCCGATAGCTAGCCAGCACTTATATTATTGGTATGGTGTCTTATTCTGCATATGCATGTGACAGTAGGGAGTTGTTGCTGGTTCGCCTGGGGCGTAAAACCCACCTTCCGACAGCTGTCTAGTGATGATTTCAGTATATTGACACCTGATTTGTATGTTCCAGCATTATGATCTGTTGAGCATATTCATGAGTAGCATATATGTTTACTTGATTATTCCATATATGCTTCAGATGAGTTGATATTGATTGTGGTGATATCGATGATTTACTCCATATTCTCTATGTTGAGTTCATGTTCATATTGTTATTGATCTTGAGATTTCATCTCGAGCCATGATTATATTCTGTCTCATGTGCATAGTACTCTCTACTCCACTCACTGAGTATTTATATACTCACTCCCCAGTTTGGTGTTTTTGATTGCAGGGCAGGTATTGTATAGAGAGGAGCAGGATTAGTGGTTGCCTGCTAGCTGTGCCGCTCCATAGTATAGTATAATGTAGATAGAGGTTTATACCTTTTGGTGTATTATAAACCTTCTATTGTATATAGTGCATAATTACAGTCATAGATCCTGTTGTGGATATGGGTTTGACCATGGATGGATTAGGAAGCAGGTATATATATATGTGTGCAGATGAGTTATATGCCTGAGATGATGTATTGCTATATATTGTCCAGGTTTATTATGTGACAGATTATGTGATTGCTGCTCTGACAGGTAGTGTGTTTTATGTATTGAGATAATCCTGACAGGTCACTATAGGAAAAGTGATCATTTTGTGCATGCATCATGCCAAATTTTTTCAAGATTTATTGATGATTGATAGGTAGTAGGGTTCTACGCGGTGGCTGGTGGCCTTATGCCTACCCGCACCCTAGGACCGTCGTGGCGGCCCGCCGGGAATGGGGCGGGGGTCGTGACATCTGGTCTCCCACTGTTTTGCTTTATCTATCAGCCTAGACAAGGTGGGGACCTCTACTGCCAGTACTGCATTATAAAGCGGAGAAATCAGACCTCGTCTGAACCTTTCTATCCTAGCAGCTTCAGTGGGGATGATGTAAGGAGCATACTTCCCCAATCTAGTGAACTCACAAGCGTACTCAGATACGCTCATTCCGGGCATCTGCTTCAGCCTCTCAAACTGAAGAGCCCGATTCTGCCTCTCAGCTGGAGACAAGAACTCATCCATCACTGCTTGCCTGAACTCTTCCCAGGTTGGAGGATTCCTACTATACAATCTGTCCTCCACTTTTCTCTGGTACCAGTCCCAGGCATCTTCCTTCATTGTGAGCCCTACAAGTTCTATTGCCCTTGCATCAGAACAGGGCAGTCTCCGTATCATTTTTTCAGTCTCCTCCAGAAATCTCTGAGGATCTTCACCTTCTTCCCCCTTAAACTCTGGGGTTCTGAGCCTCAGAAACTCCTGTACAGTAATCCCCTCATCATCTAGAGCCCGCCTGGCCAAACTTCTTGGCACAACTATAGGAGGTGGGATGGATACTACTGACGGGGCAGGAGATTTCCCCCGAGCAATCTGCTCCCTCAGAGCCTGATTCTCCGCCAGTAACTGTTCCATCAATGCATCTCTATTTCCTACCTCCCCTTGATCATCAACTCTCTGCCTGTCTGCAGGAGGAGATTTTTCTCTTTGGGGCTCGATATGTGTGGAACCCGCATCCAATGCTATATCTGGCTCCATCCTCCTTCCAGGACGAGCAGATCCTCTCCTTGGAGGTATTCTTTATGTGCTCTGATACCAAGATTTGTCACGACCCCCGCCCCATTTCCGGCGGGCCGCCGCGACGGTCCTAGGGTGCGGATAGGCATAAGGCCACCAGCCACCGCGTAGAACCCTACTACCTATCAATCATCAATAAATCTTGAAAAAATTTGGCATGATGCATGCACAAAATGATCACTTTTCCTACAGTGACTTGTCAGGATTATCTCAATACATACAACACACTACCTGTCAGAGCAGCAATCACATAATCTGTCACATAATAAACCTGGACAATATATAGCAATACATCATCTCAGGCATATAACTCATCTGCACACATATATATATACCTGCTTCCTAATCCATCCATGGTCAAACCCATATCCACAACAGGATCTATGACTGTAACTATGCACTATATACAATAGAAGGTTTATAATACACCAAAAGGTATAAACCTCTATCTACATTATACTATACTATGGAGCGGCACAGCTAGCAGGCAACCACTAATCCTGCTCCTCTCTATACAATACCTGCCCTGCAATCAAAAACACCAAACTGGGGAGTGAGTATATAAATACTCAGTGAGTGGAGTAGAGAGTACTATGCACATGAGACAGAATATAATCATGGCTCGAGATGAAATCTCAAGATTAATAACAAGATGAACATGAACTCAATATAGAGAATATGGAGTGAATCATCACAATCCCAATCAACACATCTGGAGCACATATGGAATAATCAAGTAATCATATATGCTACCCATGAATATGCTCAATAGGTCATAGTACTGAATCATATAAATCAGGTGTCAATAGGCTGAATCATCAACAAGACAGCTATCGGGAGGTGGGTTTTACGCCCCAGGCGAACCAGCAACAACTCCCTACTGCCATATAAATACATCGAATATGACACCACACCAATATGTAAATCATCACTAGACAGCTGTTGGGAGGTGGGTTTTATGCCCCAGGCGAACCAGCAACAACTCCCTACTGTCACATGCATATGCAGGATAAGACACCATATCGATAATGTAAATGCTAGACAGCTGTCGGAAGGTGGGTTTTACGCCCCAGGCGAACCAGCAACAACTCCCCACTGTCACATGCATATGCAGAATAAGACACCATACTGATAATGTAAATGCTGGCCAGTATCCAGGACAGAAATCCCTCTCACATCTATATACTAAACGGCACCTCGCGGAAATTCTACATCCGCGGAAAGCCATACTGCACCTCGCGGGGTCTTACTATGCCCGGCGGCAAGCAGAATATAAGTCGTAGGACCGGCCGATCCTACGCCTAGGGCCGTGTCCCCCCTAGGAAGGGACTGGGTTCCGCCCACCCAGAAGGCTACTATGTGCACAAAGGCCGATGTTCAACCCCATCGACTATAGGTGTCCTGCAGATACTGCCAAGCCATGCATAAATGCC
The DNA here is from genome assembly GCF_009389715.1 of Phoenix dactylifera. Lineage (NCBI taxonomy): Eukaryota > Viridiplantae > Streptophyta > Magnoliopsida > Arecales > Arecaceae > Phoenix > Phoenix dactylifera. Next base: position 13,251,470 of record NC_052397.1, read on the forward strand.
ATAATGCACCTTCCCAATACTCTACTAAAAAGGAGTATGATCAAGACTACCACTCAGTCGATCATGACCCAATCATAAACTAACATCAGGGTTAGGAGTGAGGGTCAAGGAAGTGCAATACAACTCAATATACCACTAAGAAGGCTCTACAAATCTTTGAAATGGAGGAAATGAAATCAATTTACAAAAGAAGTTATTTCACAATTTGGAACCAATTTAATTACTCATAAAAGAATATAATCAAGCTACGACTCACAAGTCTTTAAAATAGAGGAAATGAAATCAATTTACAAAAGAAATCATTTCACAATTCGGAATCAATTTGATTACTCATCAACCCCTCGTAATTCCTCTCAATGTTCCCTCAAATGCATGTACAGAATAATCAAGCATGGAGAATCAAGATTATAGAGGAATCTACTACAATATCAATCAATATGCTCAAGTGGAATCAATTCACACTTGGCGACATTCATGAAAATGAATTAAGGATGCTCATAGTGCAAAGTACATGACTCCCACTCACCTGTCAATCCGGCACAGCCCTGATACGCCTCCAAAAATCTACAGCAGGCAGTGGAGAACTTCTTCCTCTTGTTCCCTAGCTTCTTGCCCAACTGTGACATGCATTTACAATACATTTAGTCTTGTATCAAGGGCTATAATCTACGTACCAATTATAACATAGGGAACTTTAATTGATTCAACTCCCCTGTTCCCTAAATCTTTTCTTTTCTTTCTTCTTTTTCTTTTTAATTAATTAACTCACCATTTATGTGTATTAGGGACTCCTTTGCATGAGTACAAGGTCCCTTTTAGCTTGATCTAGGCTTAATACTCTATTATAGCATGAAATCCCCTATTTTCCACCCAGATGAACAGTAACCCGAACTGACAGTGGGTTACTTCATCCCGGTTTTGATCCACTTTCAGGACTCCAAATTTGATGAAATTTTTACCTAACATTCTACACTCATAGAGGATTCCAAAGAGATAACATGCATCATCATCGAAGGCCGTTTGACCCCCTAAATAATTCGCCGAAGTTGGAACTTCGGCACAGTTTTTCCGTAGTGCCGGAAAAATTTGTCAAAATCCGATTCTTCCTCTTTTAACCGCCTCTACAACCCTTATCCGACCCCTCTAGACTATATCCACCCTTTGTATAGCCTAATGTCATCAAAAGACTAGATAGGGATGGATATTTACCTTTTTTTTTTTGGAAATCGAGGTCCTTGCGTAGAGAGAAAGGAGATCTACACTTTTTTCTTCAGCTGGAAGTGCAACCGGGATCCCTTTCCCTCTCGAATCCCCTTCCTCTTCTTCTTTCTTCTTCTTCTTCTTCTCTTTTTCTTTCTTTCTTTCCTCTCTGTTTCACGCCTGAGACTCCCTCTCTCTCGGTTTCATTCCACCGACAGCACAACCCTCTAATTAAATCACATCAAAACACTATTCACCCTTTGTTTAATATTATTAAATTCCCATTTTGCCCTTGCCACTTCGATATATCTGCAATTATGCCATTATCTTTTGATTCCTTCCCATTTTGCCCCGAACACTTCAACGCATCTACTATTATGCCATTAACTTTTGATTCCTTCCAATTTTACCCCTTATATCAATTTTAAAGGTCAATTCTATCCCTTTTTATATAAAAAAAAAATTTGGGGTTATTACAGGAACCCTCTCGTGAATTGCGATGGACAGATCGCACGCGAGCGGGAACCCTGCACAGGATGGGCTTTCGGAAGATAGAGGGGACATGGGTTAGGAAGTCTTCCACCTCCACACATACCACCAGACATTCCCCTAGTCCTGAGCCAGACTCAGATTATCCTGACTTTCCCTCCACTTCTGCTCCTACCACCTCAGCCGGACCCTCCTCCTCAGCCCATGGAGGTCCGGATCGCTCCTGAGCAGCTCCGGGAGTTGCGCCAGGAGATAGTTAGAGACCTGCGGGATGATCTACTTCGGGAGCTCCGGGGTTCAGTGCCTGCTCCCTCTCCTGCACCATCTTCAGCGTTGGTCCCTTCCTTGACAGCCGTGACTGAGATGACGGCCCATGTGCGGGAAGAGATCGACAATGTACGGTTCCTGGTCCAAGCTCAGTTCCATAGCATGAGCGAAGTCTCGAGCACCACTCGGAAGATGCGCGATAACGTCCGACAGGATATGGGCACCACTACCCAGGGAGCCGAGCGCTTGGCGAATGTGCTCATCGACAAGCTGGACACACTTCAGAAGTCGGTGACCGAGCTCGATACGACACATAGCAGGGCCACCTCGGCCATTATCCGACAGCTCGAGCACGTCACCAATGCAGTCACACTACTTGCAGAGCGCATGCCCCGGGGACCCGCATCTTCCTCGAGGAAGCCTTAGATCATTTTGTGTTATTTTGACATGTACTTTTTTGCTTTACTTATTGTATTCTAAAATACATTTACATACACATCAATACAATGAGTAGACATATTCTCTTCAATTGTGTGCAATTTGATCTCTAAGTGATTGTTTGTTCTGCTTACCTCCTTTTTGATATGATGACAAAAAGGGGGAGAAATATTTAGTAGATATGTAAATGGAATCAACATAAAAGAACTCAAAATGAGAATCAAAAATTAAAACATAATTTGTTCTTAGTGGATTTGGTACCTCGAGGCTCATTATCTCTCTGTTGGGGCTCCTAATGGAGTAATCTCCAGAATCTATTCAAGGGATATTCGGAGATTAGCTGTGTCACGCCCCGGATCCGGTTCCGTGACACGGCCGTGCTATTGCCGACTACCGCCCACAATAGCACGCAGCCTCATACTTGGGTAATAGGGTAGTCAAACCAACCGAATCTTTTCATATGAAAGCATTCTTAGTACAACATGCTGGTCAGTACCCAAATACAGAGCTTCTACATAATTTATGTACACAAAAGTATGCTTGCTTTACCCCAGAAGCCCTGATACCAAATTAACGTGTCTCTGGCAGCTATCAGTGGTGAGGGTCTGAAAGAAAACGAAACATAAACAGATGTGAGCTACACGGCTCAGTAAGTAATCCTGCATAATCCTACCGGATCAACCAGTAGACTAAACATGTAAATCAGGGTTTTGAGAAGCTGACATGCATGTTTATCTAATAATCATCACGGCATAATATGTATGCAATTTAAAGAAGATAGCGGTTATAGCAAAATACAACATTTCATAAGGATATATTCAAAAATCCGTTGTAATACAATGTATGCTTTGGCCAGGCACGTTCATAAATGTCACGGCCCGCCTGCGCAGGGCACGTGACTATTGGGCCCACATGAGGGGGAAACACGGGGCTCCCCTGCCAGATGTTGGCCGGTTCCGGGGCTTCACGCAAGCGTCCTTCACCCCTCACCGATTTTGCTTCTCCCCAAAAACACATCTGCAGGATTTGGAAGCACCCGCCTCATATACCCAATCTCTGAAACGAGCCTCATGATCATGCTTCAAATACCATTTTCATAAAATATGCAATTTAAACAAAACAGTATTGTAAATCACAAAATTTTCATAAAACATGCACATGAAACCGTGCCCCCGGCATATCGTGGTCATGCTCTTAAATACTACTAAATCAATAAAATATCCATGCTGAGTAAATAAAACAGTATCCTACAATGTCAAGAAATCATGTAATATGCACATGTAGGAAAAATCGTGCCACCGGCATACCGTGGTCCTTTTTCTCTTGGATGCTACTGCGAAGTCAGACTCGACCACTGGCGGGGCCAGCTCAGTTACTATTCAGCCACTGGCGGGGCAGGCTCAGTTACTATTCAGCCACTGGCGGGGCAAGCTCAGTTACTATTCAGCCACTGGCGGGGCAGGCCCAATTCCAATTCAGCCACTGGCGGGGCAGGCTCAGTTACTATTCAGCCACTGGCGGGGCAGCTCAGTTACTATTCAGCCACTGGCGGCTCAGTCATTCACAGTAGCATCTTTGAGCCCATTATAGTGCCTCTGGGCTAGCTAAGGCTTTACAAACTTACATGCATGATTAAAATATCAGTATCATCATGTCACATACATAGCCATAGCTTCTGGGATCATGCAAGTTACTTATGCATTGTAACATATCATGCATGAAACATATATACTTAAAATAAATGCTTAGGAAAACATTAATAACATGACATGGTCCATAACAGGGTTAGGACAGGTTACTTACTTTCTTCACAAATCATGTATACAATTCAAATTGTATGAAAAACACTGGTTTATCTTATAAAACGTAATACAAGATCTACGATAAGATTAAGACAGATTACTTACAGTGATTCGTTTTCTCCCAAGTTTCTTACGTCCTGGTGACGGATCCTGAGTCACCTAAAATCACATTATAATGAGCATATTATTTCCTTTTACTTGCTTGGATTCTATCCGAAATTTAGCCCAAGTCTAATGTGTTCATATTGGAGCCTTGATTGGGTCCATATGGTTTAATTGGCCTTCTAATTGGTCATTAGGCTTAATCCCAAGTTTAATTGGGTCCAATTGGGTTCAGATCCCACTCAATCCCTCATCCGGGTTCACCCAACTAGATTGGGTCCGGTTTAATTGGGTTTACTTAACCCATTTCAATTTTATATATACACACACATATATACATATATATATATATATATTTATTTATTTAAGCTTAACGGGTTGCGGGTTCGGATCCGACCCGCAAACCCGTTACTATTTTCCTTTCTCCCCCCTTCTAGAGGCTTCCGCCTCTTCATCTCCGTTGCCTCCCTCTCTCCTCCGGCTCTCTTTCTCCCTCTTCTCTCCTTCGTTCTCACCGAAACCCACGCCTCCGGCCGGTCCTCCGGCCCCCTCCTTCTCCTCCGGCCAGATCTGTGGCCTTCTCCCTCTCGGTCACTCCCTCTCCTTCTCTCTCTCTTTCTCTTTCTTTCTTCTTTGTTTTCGCCGAGACCCTAGCCTCCGACCCCTTTTGTCCCCCCTCCGAAACCCACTGTCTCCTCCCCTTCTTCTCCCGCAGGCAACCGGGGAGACGAGGCTCCCCCCGATCCACCGACCGAGGCGGGGGGTTTCCCCCCGGTGCACCGGCGGAAGGGAAGGCCAGCCCTTCCTCCCTCCGAAGTGATGCCGGAGAGGGGAAGGGCTCGGAGGTGGGTCGGGATCCGGCTTTACTCGAAAGCCTCCACCCGCTCCGTCCACGGCAAGGCATGGCCGGAGGGGATGAAGCCTTAAGGTCCGGTGAGTTCATTTTATATTATTATTATTATTTTTTTTTTTTCTTTTCTTCTGTTTCCTTCTCCCCCTCTTTCCTTTTTCTTGTGGGAGTCTCGCCACCACCTCTCGGCCGGCGGAGAGGTGGGGCTCGGCTGGGGCTGGCGGCCTTGAGGCCGCGTTGGTCGCCGGCACGGCAGACCCGGCGGCCCTTGGCTGCCCCTCAGCCCTAGGGCAGCCATGGCCGGGGCCTGTCACCCGCAGGCCGAGTCCGGCTGGGCTCGGCCCGGGTGGCGTTGGGCTCGGCTTGGGCCGTTCTCAGGCCGGCCCGCGGCCTGTTGATCCGGCCCGCAGCCCGTGGGTCCGACCCACGGCCCTCCTCCTGTTTTTCTCTCCCATGCCGGTCTCCTCTTCTCTGTGCCAGTCTCCTCCCCTCTGTTTCATCAGTGAAACAGAGGGGAGAATACCCCACAGAGGGGTATCTCCACTCCCTAAAACTTTATTATTTAACCTAAGGGCCACTTACCTGGATTTTTGCTGGTTACCGTTGGGCCGTTCCTCCCCCTCGTAGTCCCTCCTTCCTCTTGGAGCTTCAGGGCTCTTCCGCCTTAGGCTCCAGGGCTTCGGCTCTCTCTCTTTCAGTGTTCTTGGGGGCCTCCGACTTAGGGTTGCCGGCAGGGACTTAAATAGTGGTTTAGAAGATGAGACCCCCCTCTCTGAGAGGTCCCATCCGCTCCATGCCTCCCCTCTCCGGGAATGGCCGCCGCCCCCTCTGTCTCCGGTGCGCCGGCATCGACTGCCAGCAGGGGTGGGGGTCACCCTTCCCTGTCGGTCTTATCCCTTCGTACTGGCTACAGTATGATTTTTTTTTTTTTTTTTTTTTTTTTTTTATAATAATCATTATACTGGCTACAGTAAAATTTGGGCCCAACCCTTAACTGGGCCTATTTTTCTATTGGGCCTAGTAGGTTGTGGGCCCGGACATTACATTCTTCCCCCCTTAAATAAATTTCGTCCTCGAAATTAAACATACCTTGGTTCTCGAAGAGCTGAGGGTAGCGTTGTCGCATCTCTTCCTCCAATTCCCAGGTAGCTTCCCTTTCAGTGTGGTTGGTCCACTGGACTTTAACGTAGGGAATGGTGCGCCTTTGGAGGATTTGCTCTTTTCTGTCTATGATGCGCAGGGGAGCCTCCTCATAGGTTAAATCTTCATTTAATTGCAGAGGCTCATGTGGCACCACATGGCTGGGATCCGGAACATACCTCCGTAACAAGGAGACGTGGAAGACGTTGTGTACGCCTGATAGCTCCGGAGGTAGGGCCAATTTGTAGGCAACCTTGCCTATCCTGGCAAGAATCTCAAATGGGCCGATGTAGCGAGGACTTAGCTTGCCGTGTCTTCCGAATCGGGTAATGCCCTTCGATGGAGAAATTTTCAGGAAGACAAAGTTCCCCTCCAAAAATTCCAAGGCCCTTTTTCTTCTGTCAGCCCATCTTTTCTGTCTGTCTTGGGTAGCCTGAAGCCTTTGCTTAATCAGGAGCCTTGGAGACTGGCCCCTCTCCTGGTGCGAGGTCGATATCAAATTCGATCTCTCGGTCTGGGGGTAATCCCGGTAATTCCTCCGGAAAAAAACATCCGGATATTCTCTAACTACTGGAATATCTTCCAGTTTGATCTCTTTCTGAGCATTCTTTACACAGGCCAGATAAGCCATACACCCCTTTTTCAGAGCCTTTCCAGCTTTCAAAGCGGAAATGTAGTGCAATGTGGGAGCACCCTGAAGGGGTATGTCGCCCTGAAAGAAAAATTCTTGCTCCCCAGGTATCCGAAATACCACCCTAGTCCATGCCCAAGATAATATCAAAGTTTTGCATGTCAAGTTGTAAAAGATTTGTCTCTAACTCTTTTTTTTTCTATCTGAATTATGCAATCTCTATGTTTAGTGTCAACAATTGCGGTTTTCTGAAGGGGTGTAGCAACATGCCATGGTTCCACTAATTTCTCAGATGTGCTATGTAATTGTCTGGAAAAGCTAACTGACACGAAAGAATGCGTAGAACCAAAATCAAATAGAATGAGGGCAGGAACCGAGTTGACCAGAAGTGTACCTGTCACCACCTGATCGCTAGCACTGGCATCCTGTCGCGTCAGTGCGAAAACTCGAGGGTTACCCCTCGATCTCTGGTCCTCTGGTGCAGTGTGTCTGGGCTCGTCCTTCTTTCGACTAGGGCAGTTGCGGGCGATGTGTCCTGTCTGCCCGCAAGAGAAACAAGCTCCGGTCTTCATTAAGCAGGGTCTGCTATGGTTCCTACCGCAGGTGGGGCAGCTTCTGTTCTGTTTCTTCTTGGGCTCCGACCCCTTGCTGCCCCCGGATCCACAACTCTGAGCTCCCGACGATCGGGTCCTCTTCATGTCTTCTCTCTCCCTCCCGGACCGTATCAGGTCAGCCTCAACCTTCAAGGCTCGGTCCAGTACATCCTTGTAGCTTGAGAACAGATGGGAAGATATTCGGGATCGAATCCCGTACCTCAATCCCTGTTCAAACCGGTTTACCTTACTTCTCTCCTCCTCCATGAACTGGGGGCAAAATCGTCCCAGCTCGTTGAATTTATTGGCATACTCCAGAACAGACATCCGGTCGGTCTGGGTCAGCGCCAAGAATTCATTCTGCTTAGACTGGTTGACTGAATCCGGAAAATATTGGTTGTAAAACAACCTCTTGAAGTCCCTCCATGTAAGTCCGTCGACGGCATAGGCTGTCTCCATGGCCGTCCACCAGAACTCGGCGTTTCCTGTCAGCATAGAGGTCGCCAGTCGGACCTTCACCTCATCGGGGAAAAGAAGAGCTCGGAACATCTTCTCTATTTCCCGGATCCATGCTTCTGCTGCCATAGGGTCAGGCCCACCCTCAAATGTCGGAGGGTTTAGTCGGCGAAACCTCTCATAGCAGGTGCCTGCCGGTGGCATAGCGGCCAGCTGCATCATCTGCTGCTGTTGCAGCACTTGTGCCATAAGCTGATACACTCCGGCTAGGCCTGCCTGACCCGCTGCAGACCGTGGAGTATCCGGGGAAGCTGACCGCTCGCTGGGCTCCGGGGAGGGTGGTCTCCGGTCGTCGTCCATATCTTTCTAATGATTGCCTAGCAGTCAAAATTTTTTTAAAGTGAGATTATGATAAACTAGTATATTATGACTTTTCCTATGACGGTGACATTCTTAATTACCCCTTTCCTTAGGCATTTTATGGTTATTCTTTTGTTTAACCTAAGGCTCTGATACCACTAGATGTCACGCCCCGGATCCGGTTCCGTGACACGGCCGTGCTATTGCCGACTACCGCCCACAATAGCACGCAGCCTCATACTTGGGTAATAGGGTAGTCAAACCAACCGAATCTTTTCATATGAAAGCATTCTTAGTACAACATGCTGGTCAGTACCCAAATACAGAGCTTCTACATAATTTATGTACACAAAAGTATGCTTGCTTTACCCCAGAAGCCCTGATACCAAATTAACGTGTCTCTGGCAGCTATCAGTGGTGAGGGTCTGAAAGAAAACGAAACATAAACAGATGTGAGCTACACGGCTCAGTAAGTAATCCTGCATAATCCTACCGGATCAACCAGTAGACTAAACATGTAAATCAGGGTTTTGAGAAGCTGACATGCATGTTTATCTAATAATCATCACGGCATAATATGTATGCAATTTAAAGAAGATAGCGGTTATAGCAAAATACAACATTTCATAAGGATATATTCAAAAATCCGTTGTAATACAATGTATGCTTTGGCCAGGCACGTTCATAAATGTCACGGCCCGCCTGCGCAGGGCACGTGACTATTGGGCCCACATGAGGGGGAAACACGGGGCTCCCCTGCCAGATGTTGGCCGGTTCCGGGGCTTCACGCAAGCGTCCTTCACCCCTCACCGATTTTGCTTCTCCCCAAAAACACATCTGCAGGATTTGGAAGCACCCGCCTCATATACCCAATCTCTGAAACGAGCCTCATGATCATGCTTCAAATACCATTTTCATAAAATATGCAATTTAAACAAAACAGTATTGTAAATCACAAAATTTTCATAAAACATGCACATGAAACCGTGCCCCCGGGCATATCGTGGTCATGCTCTTAAATACTACTAAATCAATAAAATATCCATGCTGAGTAAATAAAACAGTATCCTACAATGTCAAGAAATCATGTAATATGCACATGTAGGAAAAATCGTGCCACCGGCATACCGTGGTCCTTTTTCTCTTGGATGCTACTGCGAAGTCAGACTCGACCACTGGCGGGGCCAGCTCAGTTACTATTCAGCCACTGGCGGGGCAGGCTCAGTTACTATTCAGCCACTGGCGGGGCAAGCTCAGTTACTATTCAGCCACTGGCGGGGCAGGCCCAATTCCAATTCAGCCACTGGCGGGGCAGGCTCAGTTACTATTCAGCCACTGGCGGGGCAGCTCAGTTACTATTCAGCCACTGGCGGCTCAGTCATTCACAGTAGCATCTTTGAGCCCATTATAGTGCCTCTGGGCTAGCTAAGGCTTTACAAACTTACATGCATGATTAAAATATCAGTATCATCATGTCACATACATAGCCATAGCTTCTGGGATCATGCAAGTTACTTATGCATTGTAACATATCATGCATGAAACATATATACTTAAAATAAATGCTTAGGAAAACATTAATAACATGACATGGTCCATAACAGGGTTAGGACAGGTTACTTACTTTCTTCACAAATCATGTATACAATTCAAATTGTATGAAAAACACTGGTTTATCTTATAAAACGTAATACAAGATCTACGATAAGATTAAGACAGATTACTTACAGTGATTCGTTTTCTCCCAAGTTTCTTACGTCCTGGTGACGGATCCTGAGTCACCTAAAATCACATTATAATGAGCATATTATTTCCTTTTACTTGCTTGGATTCTATCCGAAATTTAGCCCAAGTCTAATGTGTTCATATTGGAGCCTTGATTGGGTCCATATGGTTTAATTGGCCTTCTAATTGGTCATTAGGCTTAATCCCAAGTTTAATTGGGTCCAATTGGGTTCAGATCCCACTCAATCCCTCATCCGGGTTCACCCAACTAGATTGGGTCCGGTTTAATTGGGTTTACTTAACCCATTTCAATTTTATATATACACACACATATATACATATATATATATATATATTTATTTATTTAAGCTTAACGGGTTGCGGGTTCGGATCCGACCCGCAAACCCGTTACTATTTTCCTTTCTCCCCCCTTCTAGAGGCTTCCGCCTCTTCATCTCCGTTGCCTCCCTCTCTCCTCCGGCTCTCTTTCTCCCTCTTCTCTCCTTCGTTCTCACCGGAACCCACGCCTCCGGCCGGTCCTCCGGCCCCCTCCTTCTCCTCCGGCCAGATCTGTGGCCTTCTCCCTCTCGGTCACTCCCTCTCCTTCTCTCTCTCTTTCTCTTTCTTTCTTCTTTGTTTTCGCCGAGACCCTAGCCTCCGACCCCTTTTGTCCCCCCTCCGAAACCCACTGTCTCCTCCCCTTCTTCTCCCGCAGGCAACCGGGGAGACGAGGCTCCCCCCGATCCACCGACCGAGGCGGGGGGTTTCCCCCCGGTGCACCGGCGGAAGGGAAGGCCAGCCCTTCCTCCCTCCGAAGTGATGCCGGAGAGGGGAAGGGCTCGGAGGTGGGTCGGGATCCGGCTTTACTCGAAAGCCTCCACCCGCTCCGTCCACGGCAAGGCATGGCCGGAGGGGATGAAGCCTTAAGGTCCGGTGAGTTCATTTTATATTATTATTATTATTTTTTTTTTTCTTTTCTTCTGTTTCCTTCTCCCCCTCTTTCCTTTTTCTTGTGGGAGTCTCGCCACCACCTCTCGGCCGGCGGAGAGGTGGGGCTCGGCTGGGGCTGGCGGCCTTGAGGCCGCGTTGGTCGCCGGCACGGCAGACCCGGCGGCCCTTGGCTGCCCCTCAGCCCTAGGGCAGCCATGGCCGGGGCCTGTCACCCGCAGGCCGAGTCCGGCTGGGCTCGGCCCGGGTGGCGTTGGGCTCGGCTTGGGCCGTTCTCAGGCCGGCCCGCGGCCTGTTGATCCGGCCCGCAGCCCGTGGGTCCGACCCACGGCCCTCCTCCTGTTTTTCTCTCCCATGCCGGTCTCCTCTTCTCTGTGCCAGTCTCCTCCCCTCTGTTTCATCAGTGAAACAGAGGGGAGAATACCCCACAGAGGGGTATCTCCACTCCCTAAAACTTTATTATTTAACCTAAGGGCCACTTACCTGGATTTTTGCTGGTTACCGTTGGGCCGTTCCTCCCCCTCGTAGTCCCTCCTTCCTCTTGGAGCTTCAGGGCTCTTCCGCCTTAGGCTCCAGGGCTTCGGCTCTCTCTCTTTCAGTGTTCTTGGGGGCCTCCGACTTAGGGTTGCCGGCAGGGACTTAAATAGTGGTTTAGAAGATGAGACCCCCCTCTCTGAGAGGTCCCATCCGCTCCATGCCTCCCCTCTCCGGGAATGGCCGCCGCCCCCTCTGTCTCCGGTGCGCCGGCATCGACTGCCAGCAGGGGTGGGGGTCACCCTTCCCTGTCGGTCTTATCCCTTCGTACTGGCTACAGTATGATTTTTTTTTTTTTTTTTTTTTTTTTTTTTATAATAATCATTATACTGGCTACAGTAAAATTTGGGCCCAACCCTTAACTGGGCCTATTTTTCTATTGGGCCTAGTAGGTTGTGGGCCCGGACATTACAAGCTGAATCCTACTCAAGAACAAATTGACAGATTTTCCCTCTAAAAACCAAAAATTTCAGTTCAAAAACTTCAATGCATTAAAAGAAAATTCAGAGAATCAAAACAAAGTTGAATGCATATGTTGAGGGGGAGAATCTGAATTTTTAAGAAAGCTAAATCATTAAATATATATAAGCCAAACAATTGATTGCATGATATGAAGGCTTATATAATTCTAAATGAAAGGGGGAGCTTTAATTCCAAAATTTATTGTTTCACACCTTTCAAGCTTGGATAAATTAAATAACCAGACACTTGAATTCATTTATGGATTTTATTTCCTTGTTTATTGAGCAATTCACTTTACATATACTCAATGTTTTGTCATCATCAAAAAGGGGGAGATTGTGGAGTGATTGATCATAACCCTATTTGATTTTGATGAGCTCAAAGCATCTGAGTATATCTCTTGTTTACTAATGAATTCAATTGAGTGTTTCAGTGAAAATCTTGTCTAAAGTGTTTCTAGACTTGGTTCATAATATTTTGGATAAGTTAAGAAGTCAGTTTGAACCAAAGTCTGAGACTCGAGTCGACTCCGGAGTATTACGAGTCGACTCCAAGCGTATCAGAATCACTGGCACGGGCTCGAGTCGACTCCGGATCATTACGAGTCGACTCCGACTGAGAACAGACAGACGAGCAGAAAGCATCAACTCAAAATCTGTCAGCGAGTCGACTCCTGAAGTGCACGAGTCGACTCCGATGTTTACCGAGTCGACTCCGGAGTAGTATGAGTCGACTCCAAGGAGTTACAGACAGAAAAGTCAGAGAGCGAATTTCGACCCTGAGATTCGAGTCGACTCCTGTGGAACGCGAGTCGACTCCGATGGTTGGTAGGTCGACTCCAAAGAAAGCGAGAGTCGACTCTCAGTGGTTCACAAGGCAAAAATCAGAGAGCAGTTTTCGGACTCTGAGATTCGAGTCGACTCCCGCAATGCACGAGTCGACTCTGAGACAGCGCGACCCCAAAAAGACAGAAGACCGAATTATTGTCTCTGAGAGCCGAGTCGACTCCCAGACAGCTCGAGTCGACCCCAAGGCAGCGCTACACCAAAAAGGCAGAAGGCCATGTTTCGGAAACTGAGAGCCGAGTCGACTCCAGAACAGTCCGAGTCGACTCCAAGACTGGACGAGCCAAAAGACAGAAGATCGGAAGTTCAGGCTCGGAGCGCCGAGTCGACTCCCAGGATTGTCGAGTCGACTCGAGTGGGCCAGGTTGAAAATTGGCTCCGTGGACTTCATGGGATGAGCCGACTCCGAAAATGCCAAGTCAGCTCCAGAAGTTGGCGAGTCGACTCCGGGTCAAGTCGAGTCGACTCCCAGTCGAAGAGGCCACTTTAATTCAAATCCGGAGCAGTTGCCGAGTCGACTCCAAAAAAGCATGAGTCGACTCCCGCTACAGCCGAGTCGACTCCTGATCGCGCGAGTCGACTCCGACCCCCAACGGACATATTGTCAGGTTGTGCAGAGTGTGCAGAACGGGCAGAAAAAGGTGTCTAACGGCTAGTTTCCGTGGGGGATGGCTTAAATAGCCACAGAGGACTGTAGCAAGGCAAAAAAAAAGCACCATTCCATTCAGAGAAATCAAGCATTCATTCTCTGCATACTTGTCTTCAACGAAAAGAAGGAAGAGCGCCATTAACTCCATCCAACTTCCTCTTCCCAGCATTTTAAAGAAGCCTCCTCCTGCATTCAAGTCGACCAGACATTCCAGAGGAGACTCAAAGTTCAAGAAGCCCTACTCTACTCCAACTCAAAAGTGTTTGAGGGCTCTTAACTCCTCTTTAGTTTATATTGTAGCAAATCTGCTTTTTAAGAAGCTCAGTTTTTCTGTTTGTTTCTTATTCTTTCCATATTGTCTTTGCTTGGTTCAATCGGGGGATTGAATCAAGGGTGTAGAGGTTGGTTGGTGAGCCGAGTGTAAAACCAACGTGTAAGGGTTCGATTGTGATCCCGGAAAAACAATCGGGGTGGTTCTAGTCGGTGAGCCAGGGAAAACCGACCGAGTTCGTTGTGAGCTCGTAAAACAACAAGTTTGGTTGTGAGCTTGTAAAACAACCGGCTGTAATCCGAGGGGTTATAGTGAATTCCCAAGTGAGACTTGAGGAGTGGACGTAGGAGCAAGGGTTAGCTCCGAACCACTATAAAAGCCTTGTGTTTGTGATTGTGTGTCTCTTTCTTTTACTCTCATTTCATTCACAGCACATAGCAATTAATTAATCATCTTGGTAAAGCATTAATTAGTCATCCACAACATTTTAATTGCAAAATTATTTTAAAACCCAATTCACCCCCCCCTCTTGGGTTGTCTATCTGGGCAACAGAATTAAATTAGAGAGATATGGCATTGGATTTTCCCATTGTAGATGCCTAGTATATTTTCAAAAAATGATGTCATAATAAGAATTGAATGGAAAAGATATGGCTCCAGATTTTTCCATTATAGATGCGATAATGGTAGGTATTGAATGGGGATCGAGATACCATTTTGGAATTTTATAGCTTGCATGTATCCAGTTGGAAAGGGTGACTATGCTAAGAATTGAATCGAAAGATATGGCACTAGATTTTGCCATTGTAGATGCCATGTATCAAGAATCATTTTGAGCTATAAATTGGATAGCCCTTCTTCCTGGATTTGAAACGAGACCGAAAAGCTAGTGGTTGGAGCAAGTATGGAGTCATACCATGCTTTCTATCTCCATTTGACTCCTCTTGGGAGGGGGAAATTGCTGCAAATGTTCTTGATCTTGGTGGTTGCAATGATGATGCAGCAAGAGTGCATCAACATTTTTCTTCCTGAGGCTCAAAGTTTGATCCCAACTTACCCATCATCCGATGATCCGGGACAATCTCTAGCACTTACGAGCGTCTTGGTTGTCTCAGCCCCACGCCAGAGGAACCACACGACGCGCGGGAGGAAGCGCGTTCCGAGTTCCATGCGAGGAGAACCATACCCGACGTGTGTTCCGAGTTCCATGCGAGGAGGAGAACCATCCCGACGTGAAGATGATGGTGAGTCCCATGCATTCGCCGAGCAGGAGGAAGCTCGAGCCGAGCCATCCCGCATCATGCACGGTAACCATTGCATGGACGTGGGAGTGAGGAGCGTGGGATGCGTGTTCCAAGCCTACTCTCGAGCCATCACGCATCCGTGCCTGGGTCCCACCTCAAGAACTATGCACAACGGATGGGGGAAGTTTTCCGAACTAACCCGCGTGACGCACGAGTTTTGTTGCATGGCATAATCTCATGCAACGTGGGACCCGGGAGGCTTTGAAGTACCTCTAAGCCTTGCATGGCTATTGGGGAGAACGTGGGATGTGGGGGAGTAGCATGGGAAGCCAGTTCTTTGTTCCATGCAGTTGCACCACATAACCACTCCACATCTTGCTCACTCCAGAGGAAGTGGTCCACGTCGGGTTCGTGGGATTATGGGAGAAAGAAGGAGCTTTTGTAACAGGGAGAGAAAGAGAGAGCTGGGGAGAGAAGCTTGAGAGTTCAAAGGAAGAGATAGCCTCTGTAGTAGGGAGTAGACCTTGTAACAGAGAGAGTCACATAAGTGTATGAGAGCTCTTCCCAATATAACCCCTTGGTCCCAAAACATTTCTCTCTCCTATTTTGACGATCAGAACGAAGGCTTTGCGATTCTGTCTCCCTCGTTCGGATCATCCGATAAGCATCAGGTAAGTTTGAACGATGATACTTTGATGCATCTATGTTTCTTTTTTAAAAAAAAATAATTTATTGTTGGAATCTAACACCATCCCTTATCTTGCATGTGAAGAGACTGCTTTCATATTTTAAATCTATGACAACAAGCAACCTTACGATTGTGCTAATGCCTTTTTATTCTTAGAATCTATATAAAATATAATTCTTCTGCCATAATTTCTAAAACATAATAAATATCATAGGAAGTCAGAGTATTATATATAAATTTTGTTGCTAGAAAAGCTAGTATTACTGTTTTCTAATGGCTTATGATGATATCCTAATATAATTAAACCCTGTTTTTGGCATCTATAAATTCAAATTCATGGGTATTAGATACCGGTTGTGATTCTCATATCAGCAAGTCATTGCAGGAACTACAAAAAATTAGAAGTTTGAAGAATGGTGACTTCGAGCTTTATGGCGCTAGAGGAGAGTTCATCCGGGCTGAAGCTATTGGAACCTACTTTTTGAAATTGTCTTCAGGCAAGCTCTTGGACTTGGAAGACTGTTATTATATGCCTAAAATTATCAAAAATATAATTTCTATTTCTTTATTGTTAAAACAAGGATTTGAAATTAATGGAAAGGGCAATGGTTGCTCTATTTCTTTTTCTAATGAGCATTATTGCAATGGCATTATGAAAAATGATCTTCTAGTTCTATTTCTTAATGACAATATATTTCATATTGATGAAAGTAAAAAATGAAAGAGAGAAGAGGTGAATAACACTTTCCTATAGCATTGCCGAGGTCACATAAATGAGTCAAGAATAAACAAGTTATACAAAGAAGAATTCTTTGATCCTCATGATTATGAATCATTAGAAACTTGTGAATCTTGTCTTATGAAAAAAATGACCAAGTTTCCATTCACTGGACATGGAGAAAGGGCAAGTGAGTTATTAGGACTTGTGCATACAGATGTATGTGGTCCTATAACAACTCAAGCTAGAGGTGGATACTCTTATTTCATCACATTCATTGATTATTTATTAAGGTTCGGATATATGTATCTTATGAAACATAAATCCAAAATCTTTGATAAGTTTAAAGAGTATCAAAGTATGGTTGAAAACAAGCTGGAAAGAGTATTAAAAATCCTTCGATCAGATCGAGGAGGTGAATACTTTTCAAATGAGTTCTTAGATCATCTTAAAGAAAAGGGTATTCTCTCTGAATGGACCCCTCCGTATACACCACAGTTAAATGGTGTAGCAGAAAGAAAAAATCGTATTTTATTAGATATGGTACGGTTCATGATGTACTTTACAGATCTTCCTATTTTCTTCTGGAGATTTGTCCTAGAAACTGCTATATATATATTGAACAGGGTACCTTCTAAATCTATATCTAGCACTCCATATGAGACATGTAGAGGTAAGAAGCCAATCTTAAGTATCTTAAGATATGGGGTTGTCCAGCTTATGTCAAAAAAAATTTTTGGACATAACCTAAGTGTTAGGTCAGATAAGTGTTTATTTGTAGGATATCCTAAAGAGAGTATAGGATACCTCTTCTATCAACCTACTGAACAAAAAGTCTTTGTTGGTAGGCATGCCACTTTCTTCAAAAAAGAGTTTATCCTAGAAAGTGGCAGTGACAGGAGAATTGAACTTGAAGAAGTTCAAGACCTACAAATAGGGATACAAGATATTTCTCGACCAGATGTACCCATAGATGAGGCACAACCACAACACACATCTTCTCTTCGAAGGTTAGAAAGAGTGCGAAGAGCACCTGAAAGATATAGGTTTATCATTGAAAATGATGAAGCCCACATCGTTGAGAACGATGATCCTTTGATTTATTCGAAAGCTATCAGGAGTAGGGACTTTGACAAATAGCGGGCGCGCTGCTGCGCCCGCTCGGCCAAGGTTCTGGCCCGTGCATCCGAAGATGGGCGTCGCCCGCGCCCACTGTCGCCACTTTGTGCGCGCCCTGCGCATGCCCTGCTGCGCAAGGCAGTGGCCCGCCCGGCCACTGCTCAGCCTGCCGCGCGCGCCCAGCACGGCTAAGTGCCGGCCGGGCTACTGTGCTCCGCCTGCGCACAGTGCCCGACAGGTCTGCGTGCTCCCCGTGCGCGCCTGCGCGGCCTGCGCGCGACTTGTGCGCGCCCGCGCGGCCCGGACAATGCCCGGCCATGAAATCTGAAATAGACTCAATGTAAATCAACCAAGTATAGACTTTGGTTGATGCACTTGAGGATGTAACCCCTATAGGTTGCAAGTGGGTCTATAAGAAAAAGATTAGAGCAGATGGCCAAGTAGAAACTTATAAAGCTAGATTGGTGACGAAAGATTTCAGACAAAAGCAAGAAATTGACTATAATGAAACCTTTTCACCAGTTGCCATGCTTAAATCTATTCGGATTTTGCTTGCAATAGCTGCATACTTTGATTATGAAATCTGGCAAATAGATGTTAAAACCGCCTTCCTTAATAGTCATCTTGAGGAAGAGGTTTACATGACTCAGTCAGAAGGATTTGTCTCAAGTGGGTGAACAAATTAAGTATGTAGGCTTAAAAAATATATTTATGGATTGAAGCAAGCATCGAGGAGTTGGAATATCCATTTTGATATGACAGTCAAAGAGTTTGGCTTTATCAAAAATGTGAATGAACCTTATGTGTATAAGAAGACAAGTGGGAGTGCTATTGTCTTCTTAATTTTGTATGTAGATGACAACTTATCATTGAAAATGATATTCCAATGTTACAATCGGTCAAGACTTGGCTATCAAAAAATTTTTCTATGAAAGACCAAGGTGAAGCATCCTATATACTTGGAATAATGATCTATAGGATAGATCTAAAAGGATGCTAGGATTGTCCCTATCTAGGTACATAGATCTTATGCTAAAAATGTTTAGTATGGATGGGAGTAAAAGAGGTTACTTACCCATAGGTCATGACATACGTCTCTCTAAGATGTCTCCTAAGACACCTAAAGAGAGGAATAGAATGAATTCTATTCGCTATGCTTTGGCAGTAGGATCAATAATGTATGCTATGCTATGTACTAGGCCTGATGTTGCTTATGCCTTAGGCATAGCGATCAGATTTCAGACTGATCTAGGAGAGGATCATTGAAAAGTAGTGAAAAACATTCTTAAGTACTTGAGAAGGACTAAAGATGTTTTTCTAGTGTATGGAGGATCTGAGTTGAAACTAGAAGGATATTTTGATTCTAGTTTTCAGTCAGATCTAGTTGATAGCAAGTCTATATCAGGATATGTCTTTATCCTGTATGGTGGTGCAGTGAGTTGAAAAAGTTTCAAGCAGCAGATTGTAGCTGACTCAGTTACTGAGGCAGAATACATTGCTGTAAATGAAGCTGCGAAGGAAGCTATCTGGATGAAGAAGTTCATCACTGAATTGGGTGTTGTTCCTGAGATTGCAAATCCAGTGCTAGTTTATTGTGATAACACTGGAGCTGTTGCTCAAGCAAAGGAATCAAGGTCTCATCACAAATCCAAGCACATTCTAAGACGCTTCCACCTCGTTCGAGAGATTGTCGAAAGACAAGATATAATCATTGAATGAGTAGTTACGAAGAACAACTTAGCAGACCCATTTACTAAAGCATTACCTCAGCAGCAGTTTGATCGCCATCTCGATTGTATGGGGTTAAAGATTAAGGGCGATTGGCTTTAATGCAAGTGAGAATTGAAAGAATAATGCCCTAAAAGCCATTGCAATCTTTATTGCGATAGAATTTCTTTTGATTTTTCAGCTCATGTACATGACATTTATTATAAATGAAAAAGGCATTATGTTTCATCATATGCTGCATCTTATATTTATGATGAACCCCACAGATTAGGGCAACGATTTTAGGGCTATGATGAGATCATGTAAGTGAGACCTAAAATCCTAAAATCCTAATCTAAAAATATTTCCAGTTGATGGTACATTGAGTCGGGGATCAATGTTATCGAACAAACTGGCACATCTTCTGTATGCTCGATGGAGAGGGTAATTTATCTCACAATCATTTGTGTAGAGACACTAATACAAGAATATGGGTGCTCATTAAAAAAATAAGTTTACTGAATTGACCTGCCAAGAGAATATCTTATGGAATCTTACTTATATGTCAAAAGATGATTCTCTTAGTGGGAGTTATGCAACTGATCCTTTGACTTGAGACCACCATAGTATCTTGTGCACATGAATCCATATTTTGGTTCATACTCATTTATGACTACAGTCATATACGGGGTGTTCTGGATATGATAAAATGTGCACGAAGGTTGTGAGTAGGTCAACAAGGAATCAATCACTTCTAGTAAGAGAAGATCGCATCCTACTTACTCTAATCATATGATAATTTAGAAAGTCTATGATCAAAGCAAAATAAAAATTAGAAAGGATTTCTAATGTTTCACTATTAGAATTATCATTAAAAGATTGAGAGAGACATGAATATGTAATTGAGTTTGATATAGATATATACTCATATACATATTCAGGATGCAGATTGATTGAAGGATTAAATTGCACGGTAACTTGCCACTGAAGGGTATATTTGGTATTTCTACCAAATTTTATATCTTCCGGATAGACATGATACATTGTTAGACGTCAATCTTGTCTTGTTGGTTTGATCGAATTAAAGAATTTAATTTGATCACCAATTAGAAAGGGTTCTAATTATTAAGCTCGGGTTTGCATAATTTGGACCTAAATCGATTAGAAAAGTTCTAATCAAATCAGGTCAACTTGCACCTGGACCTACTGTTGGCTAGATATGGAACCCAATGGGTCACACACAAGAAAACTAATTAAGGATTTAATTAGATTAGAACATGTTTGCAGAATGAACATGCTAGCACGTGTTGCAAACTCTAGCTCCTAATTTGAATTGGATTCGAATTTGATTCTTGATTTGGATTGATCTAATTAAATTGGCCTTTTGGTTAGATCATATCCTAGTTTGGGTTAACCAAGAGTTGACTCCTAATTGGCTTGGTTTGAACTCAATTGGATTGGGTTTGATGGCGCCATAAATGGATAAGGATGAAAAATCCATTTGGATAAAGGAATCTTATCCATTTAATTTCCTCTCTTATCTTCTCACGTCTTTATCCATATGGGGCACCACCTTCTGGTTTACTTTAGCCCTTGGATGTTGGTTGGCGCCTCAAAGAATGCATGTCGCCCATTGGAACTTTTGGCGCCCCACTAATGCATGGCGCCCCTTCGGAAAAACACCAGTAAAATTCTGCATGAAGAGTCCTTTTGCTTTAAGGTGACACTTCGGTGTTTTGGATTAAAATTTAAATCCAGAAAGGGTGTGGGCATGTGGGGCATGAAGAGATAAGGATGGCACCTCTAGATGAGGCACCACATCCTTATGGCATGAAGAGATAAATGAGGCACCTCTTCCTTCTTTAGGCGTGTGGATAAGGATGCATCTTTTGGAGATGCATCCTCACGCTAAAGCCAAAGCACCCCTCCGCCAACTATAAATAGTTGGCATTCCCCAGGGTTCTACTCACTCAATTCCAATCCCTTCTTTCTTACATCTCTCTCCAAGGTTGTTCTAAATTAAGATAAAAGGTTTTCTTTAGGACAAAAGGCTTGGAAGGAGAATTAGAAAGAAAAAGACAATTAGAAAGAGGGAGAAGGAAGCCAAGAGAAAAGGGAGAAAGGCAAAGCACTTGAGAAGTGTTATTTTGCCTAGAAGCCAATTGAATTCTTTGGAAGAATTCAGCATCAAGAATCAAGTTCTTTCGGAGTTAGAATCTTAAAGCAAGTTTCCGTGTGGATCAACGTTGGAGGGTGAACACTTGGGCGCCTAGTGAAAATTCTGAATATTGGAATTAGCGTTATAGGTATTCTTCTATTTCTACATTTATTTTAAGTTTGATTGTTACCATTAAGGTGATCTTGGGTTTAGAATTTGATGTTTCAAAATTTCATTATGAATTTTTTTTTGAAATCTCGCACTTCCGTTGCGCCCCTACATCATAGAAATTCCTAACATATTATGTATAAATTTTGTTGCTAAAAAAGCTAGTATTACTGTATTCTAAAGGCTTATGATGATATCCTAATATAATTAAACCTAGTTTTTGGCATCTATAAATTCGAATCACTTGTTAATATTTTTATATCATTTTATTTTATTTTGCTTTTTCAAGATATATTATTGGACTAGAGACTTGCTTACTACAAGAGGTGTCTAAGCCTGGTTGGCACAATTTACTAAGTTTATTGACTTTCATTGTTTTTTGCAACAAAAAAAAAACCCTAAAAGCCAATAAACTCATCGACTTTTAGTTAGTCCATGCACATACCATACTACTACAATATTTGAAATCCATGATTATTGATTATTGAATTCTCAAAAAAATACTAATTTCTTTCCTTTTTCCCTGATGCTCAGTCTAGATGATGGATGCTAAAAGCTTGGGAGCTGTGCTTCAATTGTGATGCAGGCGTCTACTCCAAATCTTCTACCCACGATCTCAGTCATACCTAGTTTGGAGAATTCAGTCAAAAAAGAAAAGGCCAACCAAGGCGTCCAATCCAAATCCTCTACTCGCGATTTCAACTTTACCTAGTTTGGAGAATCCAGCCAAAGAAGAAAAGGCCAACCAACCCATTGAATCTTTTTAGCATTTTTCAGCCAACCCATTGAATCTTTTCAGCATTTTTAGAATTATTGTCCTAAAATTTTGCTTTATTTTTTTTAACTTTCTACTTATGTGTGGCTCGCCTTTATTATATAAAGGCCCCACCCCACTCCCTTGTATTGGATTCATTGAAGTTTTGAGTAAAAAGAAAATTGTTCCACAAGTTCCCTTTTGGTGTGATCATAAGAGAGTAACGTGCTTGCTTTTTTCCTTCCATCTCTCTTCGAAGGCGACGTGCTCGCCTCGACCCACTTTCCCTACATCAAGTGGTAATGTGTTTGCTCTTCCCCTTCCATCCCTCTTCGAAGGCGACGTGCTTGCCTCGACCCGCTTTCCCTACGTCAAGTAGTATCAGAGCAAGGCGCTCTCCCTCCAATGACCGGTGCCACCAACAGATCAGAAGGCTCCAACTCCACAGATGGTGCTTTGGGAGTGCTAACCGTTGAAGCCCTCGGTGCGGCTCAACGGAAGATGCAACAAGATTTGGAGAAGATCCAGAAAGCTTCGGTGATGATAACCCAAGCCCTTGGACTTGCCCAAATCCATGACGACGGCTCTACTCCAGCACTTGCTCCTAAAGCCGGAAGGCAAGTTTGTCACGAGGATCTAACTCCTAATGTTGGACACAAAGAATGAGATGAACCACCCCTTCCTCTTCTTGGCCTACTTCACTCTAGGCTCGCAACTCATCCTCTTCCACGCACACCCTACGACGACTCCTCTAGCGAAAAGGAACCCCTACATAATCCCTACAGTGGTGATTGGAGGCAACCGTTATGGTGATGATAATCGCTATGGTGGCGGCAACTCTCATGGGGGTGGTGACCGCTACAGAGGCCGCAATGAGAGGGACTACCGCATAAAGGTAGATCTCCCACCCTTCAATGGCCATCTACACATCGAGGACTTTCCCGATTGGCTCGCAGAGGTCGAACGCTTCTTCGACTACATAGAGACCCCAGAGGAAAAGAAGGTCAAGCTTGTAGCTTACAAGCTTAAAGGAGACACTTCGGTATGGTGGGAGCAACTATAAATCTCCCGCACGCGACAAGGCAAAGAACCCATATGTTCCTGGCCATGAATGAAGAACATGCTGCGAGCCCGATTTCTTCCGATTGACTATGACCACTTCAACAAGCGAGCTCACCCCGAACAAAGGAAAGGCTCCTCTTCGAGAGGCCTCACCCATTGTGAATAAAGAGACTGGCAATCACCAATCCAAGTCGACTAGAGGAAACAAAACGACACGAGTTCTTTTCACCAACCCGTATGCTCTATCGCGAGGAACCAAATGCTATTGGTGCAATCAACTGGAGCACCCATCCAACCAATGCCCAAAACGAGCGAGACCAATCTCACCGAAGTCGACGACATTGAAGAGGGACACAACGATGCATTAGATGAGGAGGGCTACAACAACAAGACCATCACCTATGAGGATGAAGGGGAAGCTCTCTCCCTCGTGGTGCGACGATTGATGTTCGCACCATGCCAGGAACTTGACTCCCAGCAGCATCGCATCTTTCGAACTAGGTGCACCGTGAACTAGAAGGTGTGCAACCTCATCATCGACGATGAAAGCATTGAAAACATTGCTTCCAACTCTATGGTGGAGAAGCTTTAACTCCCCACAGAGATGCACCTGACACCTTACAAAATCGGGTGGCTTAAAGATATTGGTGAAATCAAGGTAACTTAAAGCTGTAGAGTTTCTCTTTCTATTGGAAAACATTATGAAGATGAGATTGTATGTGATATAGTGGATATGAATGTCTGTCATATTCTACTAGGTAGACCTTGGCAGTTCGATGTGAATGTCATCCATAGGGCTCCAGACAATACTTATGCCTTCACCAAAATTGGGCATAAGATTATTCTTGGACCTATGTGAGAAGAAACTCGTCTCAAGCCTTCCTGAGTGGAGGGACGATCCTTCCTAGTTACTAATAATTTTGAAATGTGCACCCCCCCACTCTAAGACTTCAGGGACATTATGCCCAAGGAGTTACCTGACGACCTTCCTCCCATGCGAGACATTCAACACCAAATCGATCTCATACTCGGTCCTAGCCTCCCAAACCTTCGACACTACCAGATGAGCCCTTAGGAGCACGAGATCCTGTAGAACCAGATGGAAGATTTGATCCACAAGGGACTAGTTCGTGAAAGTATGAGCCTTTGCGCGGTACTAGCACTGCTGATCCCCAAGAAGGACAGAAGCTGGAGGATGTGCATCGACAGCCGCACCATCAACAAATCACCATCAAGTACTGCTTTTCCATCCCCTGCCTAGACGACATGCTCGATATGCTAGAAGGTGCCAAGATCTTCTCCAAGGTTGACCTCAAGAGCGACTACCACCAGATATGAATCCGTCCTAGAGATAAATGAAAGACAGCTTTCAAAATGAAGGAAGGCCTCTACGAGTGGCTCATGATGCCATTCGGACTCTGAAATGCCTCGAGTACCTTTATGCGCCTGATGAACCAAGTACTCAAACCCTTCTCTGGCAAGTTTCTGGTTGTTTACTTCGACAACATCCTTGAGCACCTATGGCAAGTCTTCACCGCACTCTGAGAAGCCCAACTTTTCCTCAACCTCAAAAAATGCAGCTTCATGACATCTAGCCTAGTGTTCTTGGGCTATGTTGTGAGCAATAATGGCATCTACGTCGATGACGAGAAGGTGTGAGCCATCTGAGAATGGCCCACCTTGAAGAATGCAACAGAGGTGCAAAGCTTCCATGGATTAGCAACCTTCTACCGACGATTTGTGCGCAACTTCAGAAGCATTGCCGCCCCACTAATAGACTGCATGAAGAAAGGAAGGTTGCAGTGGACCGATGAGGCTGAACAAAGCTTCAACGCCATCAAAGAAAAATTGACAACCGCTCTGGTGTTGGCCCTGCCCAGCTTTGAGAAACTCATCAAAGTAGATTGTTGTTGCCAGAAGACAACCCAAGAGGGGGGTGAATTGGGATTTCTAAACTTTTACTGGAATAAAACAACTTAAAGTAAATATCTGTAATGTAAATGCGGTAAACAAAATAACCAATGAACACACACTAACACTAAGGATTTATAGTGGTTCGGTGCTATTCCTGCACCTACGTCCACTCTTCAAGACTCTTGAAAATTCCACTATAATCTTTTTGATACAATGCAGTTGTTTTCCGAGTTTCCAACCCAACTCATTATTTTTCGGGATCACAACGAACCTTATTGGTTTCTTCTTAGAGGCTCACCAACTAAAACCTTTTACCCAATCCAATTCAGGTTTGGATTAAACATGTCCAAGTTTCAATACTTGAAACTTGTTACAAGAATTTATGTAAAGAGATTCGAACACAGAAATTATTGTTTAAAAATAAAAGCGCAAACTTTAATGGGAATGAGCAATAAATGGTTGCTGGTGCTTTGAATGAATTCGATGGAGCTTCGCCAACTTTCAGAACCAAGAACTTGATGTTGATTGCTGAAACAAATGCCTTGAATGCTTCAAACTTGAATGCACACTTCTTGGCTTTGTTTTTGGTAGCTCTCTTAATGATTTGAACTTGTGGTGGTTGAGCTTTTCTTTGATCTCACTTCTATTTTCTCTCTTGTTGTTAATCCAAGTTAGTGCCCTTGTATTTATGGCTTCTGAGGATGAGGGGACACTCTCCTAGCCGTTAGACACAAAAAATAGCCATTGGAAAACTTTTGTTTGGTTCTGACATTCTGCAAAACTAGCTGTTATACCTTCCAGCAGTTTTTGAATTGGCTCTTACAGATGTTAAGTCGGCTCAGCTGAGTCGGAAGTCAACTCGAGCTTGCTGAGGAGTCGACTCGAGTTCGGGATCTTCAAAAATTAAGTTTCTGTGTTTCTGTGGTTCTCTTAGATAGTCGACTCGAGACTGCGTGAGTCGACTCGTCTACTGTTCATCTGAGATTGCTCTTCTGTCTTTCTCTAAGAGAGTCGACTCGAGGACTGCGTGAGTCGACTCGTCTACTGTTCATCTGAGATTGTTGTTCTATCTTTCTCTGAGAGAGTTGACTCGAGGATTGCCTGAGTCGACTCGTGAGCGTGCCAAGCGTGCCATTTGATAATTTCTTGTGCCAGAGTCAACTCGGACCTTTCAGGAGTCGACTCGACTACTGTTCCCAGACATTTTGAAATTCAGAATCTTTTCAAGACTACATGAAATCTTCTCTAATGAATCTTATGATATTTCTCCTGAAACGCTTAATCAAATTTATTTAGTATAACAAGATACATACTTAAGTATTTTGTATTCATCAAAATCAGGTACGGGGTCAACAATTGCGATGCCTCTGGAGTAGGCATTGGCGCAATCCTTTCCCAAGAATTGAGACCCATAGCCTTCTATAGTGAAAAGCTTAGTGAAGCAAGAAAGAAGTGGTCCACGTACAAACTCGAGCTGTATGCAGTGGTCCAAGCCGTGAAGC
Organism: Phoenix dactylifera; assembly: GCF_009389715.1. NCBI lineage: Eukaryota > Viridiplantae > Streptophyta > Magnoliopsida > Arecales > Arecaceae > Phoenix > Phoenix dactylifera. The sequence goes on from NC_052397.1 coordinate 13,278,266, forward strand.
ATTAGGAGCACTGGGTTCCTACTTCATACCGACCACCAAGCCCTCAAGTTCCTCGATAGCTTGAAGAACACCAATTGGATGCACGCCCGATGGATCGCCACACTCCAAAAGTTTACTATGTTATCAAACATAAGGTCGGGCACCTGAACAAAGTCGCTAATACTTCTAGTTGAAGTGTTGACCTGCTGGTCACCATGCGAACTAAGGTTGCAGGCTTTGACTTCCTCAAAGACCTCTACGCCGAGGATGAAGGCTTCCAGAAGGCTTGGGAAAAGTGCATATCAAAATAAACGGGGGAAGATGGCTTCCACATCCAAGAGGGCTACCTCTTCAAAGGAAACCAACTCTATATTCCCTAGAATTCACTTCAAGAGCATCTCATTCGAGAGCTACATTGCGGAGGTCTTGGTGGTCACCTTGGTCGAGACAAATCCATCACTCTCGTGGAAAAAAAGTACTACTGGCCCCAACTTAGGAAGGACGTCGGTAATTTCATGCGCCGCTGCTACATCTGTCAAACATCAAAGGGCCAGTTGCAAAATATGGGGCTCTACACCCCAATTTCCATCCCAAACGCCCAGTGGGAAGACATATCCATGGACTTTATCCTAGGGCTACCAAGAACCCAAAGAGACATGTACTCCATCTTCGTCGCCGATAGATTCTCTAAGATGGGATATTTCATCCCATGCAAGAAGATGACAGATGTAGTTAACATTGCCAACCTCTTCTTCCGTGAAGTTGTTCGCCTGCATGGGGTTCCAGAGACAATCACGTCTGATCGAGATAGCAAGTTCTTCAGGCATTTTTGGAGGACACTATGGCAACGACTCGACACCACCCTCCAGTACAGCAGCACGTACCACCTGTAGACGGACGGTCAAACGGAGGTAAACAATCAAACCATGGGTAACATCCTCCATTGTATTGCAGGAGAGAGGCCAAAGCAGTAGGATGTAACACTAGCCCAAGCAGAGTTCGTATACAATAACATGCTTAACAAATCGATCAAAAAGACTTCTTTTGAGATCGTGTATGGTTGCGCGCCGAGTCATACTCTCGATTTGGTTTTCCTCCCAAAGCTCCCAGGGATGAATGTCTCCGCTAACCACATGATTGAAAAGCTCTCTGCCATGCACTCCGAGGTGAAGGAAAAGATCGAGGAGGCAAATTCCAAATACAAGCATGATGCAGATCGACATCGACGAACCAAAACTTTTAATGAAGGTGATCTCGTCATGGCACACCTAGAAAAAAACGCTTCTCCGCAAGCACCTACAACACGATGAAGCCAAAGAAGATTGGACCTTGCAAAGTTCTCTGCAAAATCAATGACAATGCCTACATCACCTTCCTGATGATTTGCATATCTTCCGAACATTTAATGTGGAAGACTTATACGAGTACTATGGATCAAACATCACTCAATTGAACTCAGGGTTGAGTTCTTCATAGGAGGGAGGCCCTAACGCAGGCGTCCACTCTAATTCTCCTACCCACAATTTCAGCCGCACCTAGTTTGAAGAATTCAGCCAAAGAAGAAAATGCTAATCAAGGCGTCCACTCCAAATCTCCTACCCGCGATCTCAGCTGCACCTAGTTTGGAGAATCCAGCCAAAGAAGGAAAAGCCAACCAACCAATTAAATCTTTTCAGCATTTTTAGAATTATTGTCCTAAAATTTGCTTCAGCCAACACATTGAATCTTTTCAACATTTTTAGAATTATTGTCCTAAAATTTTGCTTCATTTTCTTTATCTTTCTACTTATGTGTGGCTCGTCCTTATTATATAAAGGCCTCACTCCCTTGTATTGGATTCATTGAAGTTTTCAGTAAAAAAAAAATGTTCCACAAGTTCCCTTTTGGTGTAATCACAAGAGAATAATGTGCTTGCTCTTCTCCTTCCATTCCTCTTTAAAGGCGACGTGCTCGCCTCGACCCGCTTTCCCTACGTCAAATTGGTCACTAAGAAGCAATCTTAGGTGAAACTTGGGCATCGTTTGCAGCCAAACTAGGAAGTGGATTGGCACGGCGGAGTCTTAACTATGCTTAAATGTTGTGTGAAGCAACAAGGTCCCAGACAACTCCATTACATGGAGGGTAGAATATATAGCTGAAGCGGTACGCATGAAGTTATTGTAGATCACCTTATTTTAGATGTGGTTTTGTACGAGTTACTATTAATGCACTTACTCTCTTTTTTCTTTTTTTTTCTCCAATGAATTCTATCGATACTTGGAACATCCAAATTGTATTAATCTATCGAGTATTACTGATTAATTACATTTGGGCAAAGAAATAGGATGACATACTAAATGAAATTTATATGGGTTTTTGCAATTTAGTCCCTAAACATTTTCTATATTTGAAAACCAATCCTTGTCTTTTTCATATTTCTACGTTTTATCCCTAAAATTTTGAAACTTATTGCTTAAACATCTCTCAGATTAAGATAGTTAGACGTGAATAAAATATTCTGCTTTTAATCTCCTAGCTATGTTAATTTCATATTTTCTATATGTAGTCCTCAAACTTAATCAACTATTTAACCGGAGCCTCTCTAGCATCGGTCCCTGGCGCCCAGGTCTCGAGTAAGAAGAGAGCAAAGCGAGTGAGAAGAGGCCAAGTCTCAAGCCTCATTCACTATTGAAACAAAAGCATTTTTGTCCTTCTGCAATCGGTCTCTCTAGTCTTTCATAAAACCTTGCACTTCTTCTCCTTCGGGGGCAGTCAAAAACATCTGATGGTCACAACTACATCCTAAGTAAACTGTCTACTCTCCGTTTGGAAATTCCTCACTTCCTCAATTTTCCATCAACAAAAAAAAAAAGGAAAACTGTACATTCATGGACATATGTATCAGTGGATCTAATATCCACCTCTCAATGCATCTAATATCCAATTTGATAAGGTGAGCCTGGTAAGGATAGAATTAGAAACTGTATAGTATCAGATTTTCCTGCCCCAGATGCTATGTTTTAGAACAAATTTGAGCTATAAATTGGACAGCCATCCTTCATGGCTTTAGACAAGATTAAAAAGCTACAAGAGGTGGAGTTAGGAACCATACCATTCATTCCATTGCCATCAGGGTCTCTAGTTGGGAGGGGTCAACAATTGCTGCAACTATCCTTAATCCTAATGCTTGCAATGACCATGGTGGGAGGGGGAGTGCATCAACACAGTATATTTCTTCCTGAGGCTTCAGGTTGATACCAACCTATCCATCATGGGTTAGGGATCCGGTATGTATTAAACCTAATTGAATTATATTTTTTGAATAAAGATTAATATTTATCTGGTGACTACCTGATGCAACCTATATTTCATTTTTTACATTTCTTCTTTTTTCATGTTGCAGTAATTGTGTTTAACCCAAAGAATTTTATTGAGAGTACTGTACATCCATTTTGTTTCTCAAAAGATTAGTAGTTCTTTCAATAAATGGCAACATTAGAATCTCATATTATGATTAAATCCTGTTTTACGCAATTATTACTAGATTTCTTTTACTGAATTTCTTTATATTTTATTTTTCTTGAGAAATATTATGGGAGTATCCTCATTCCAAGTCGAACTGGGGACTTGTCTACTAAGGAGATGGATGCCAATCGACCAAGTCCTGTCAAAACAATTATCTTATTATGTGTCCAGGTTTTCTGGTCTGTCAACTTTAAATTGGTCCAATATACCTAGGGGTGCAAATGGGTTAAGATCAGGTTGGATCATGAGTGACCCCGATCCAACCCAGATTCTTATTTGGGTTCTAATTTTGAACCTATACCCAACTCAATAGAAAATTAGGCCGGATCAAGTCGGGTCCACCGCTACAATTTTTGACCCAATAGATCATTCGAGTCAGGTTGGATCCATATATAACTCGAGGCGAGCCTTTTCTTTTATTGATGATCCAAAAATCGAGGTACCTAGATTCTATTTATAACAGTGAGATCCGGCTTTGTACAATTTGGATCGAATTTCTCTCTTAGTTCGAACGGAAGTGGCTTTCCGAAAATAAACATAACTAGTAGAAATGAATAAAAAAAAGTTAAAATTGTAGAGAAGGTAGATATCAACTCCTGCATGAATTTTGTTTTCTATCATTTCACTAAATTCTTTCTGGATTGGAAGATACATCAAGTTAAAGTCTTCCCCAAACGAAAATTTTTAGTTTGATCGACTCGTTACAAGGCCCAAATATTGAAATTTAAGTCTGATCGTTAGAGACGTATAATTAAGTTATCAAAAAATTATCTGATTTCAAAACAAAAAAAAATCATCTCAATTGGGTGTCGTATGATTAAGTTATGGTTTCGAAAGTTTGGCACGTAATTTGGCTTTCTGATGTAGTAGACCTTATAAGCCAGTTCTACTCATAGTGGCTAAAGTGATCTACATCAAATCACATGATTCATTGTGAACAAATAGGATGTCTAGCTAAATAAAATTGTGTGACTGTTTTCTTCAAACGATCACATTTTTCAAATGCTTTAAAATTCAGGAGTTGGAGATCAAAGATATGCATTGATATACTTTACCTTAAAATCAGATCTTTTAAAGGCTTCTTGTGTCACTCAGATACTTAATAGCTTAAAAAATCTGCTTGAATTTCTGAAATGTTTTTTTTTTTTCTTTTTTTTTTGCGTGTGTGTGATCTTAGATTAGACGTATAAAATTTCTAGTGTACTAGACCTACTGGCAAATCCAAATTATCTTTTCATGCACCAACCATAATCCTCATGTAAAGCTTGTTATTGAGCTATTGCTCAAAATTAATCACAATCTTTTGCTTTTTAAGAACAAGAACCAACAATAATCTACAAGTACAAGCAAGCTCGATATGAAGATATGCCTTTAAATTTCTTAAAGAGTCCCCTATTCCCAAAAGAAATTGCTCAACATATACCACCCACAGGGCTTTGCCGGGAGTAATCTTCAATGGCTAGTCAGATTTTCTTGAAGTAACGGAGAAAAGGTCATTGGATAAGGTGTAATAGCATCGGTTTGGCCGAGCTTGGTTTGAAATTAATTTTAAGCTTAAATTCCAGAATCATGCTTGATTTGTTTATCATTATTTTGAGCTAAACTCAAGCTTAATTTCGAATCAAGCCAAATATGAGTGTGTTTCATCAGCTTGATAATCCTAAATTGACCTGAAATCAATATGACATTAAATTAAGCCTGGTCCAAACTCAAATGAAAGCTTGCTTCTTGATTTCAAGTTTTGGTTCAACATATGGTTCAGGTCTAAATAACAATTTAATTGATCCAAGGATAAAAGAATATACCAATTAAAAATTTTAATCTGGTAATCTATTATACATAAAATATTCAACATAGAATTTTAAACAGGGATAAGTACAGATTAGGTACTTTGTGGTAAGGTCCGATTTCAGTAAGCCCATCTATAGTTTCAAAAGTAGCTTTTTAACATACCTGAGCTCAGCTCCATTAGACACCATGCCACTTTGTTACCCTCACGAACCCATCTGAAAAAAGAGATCTAGGATTAATTTTTACTCGATTTTAAATTATTTCTCTCCCTAAATGTCCAAATGGAAGCTTCTTCGCCAAATCCAAGCCTCCCTTCACCAACCTAAAATAGAAGAGTAAGAAGGAATTGATCTGCTAAGCACATCACAATTCCTGATTCCATTTGAAACTTGTTGATAGATTATGGCAAATTTCTGAAACAATCCTTGGACTGAGTTGATATAAGTGCTGTGAGCCATGTCTTCAAGCCTATCATTTGCAAGCAGCACCAATAATAGGCTGATTTTGTACGATTGTGGGGGAACATCGAATATAAGGACATCATGGACGGTGGAAAATTTTGGAAAATGGTTCCATGATTGCACCAGATACAGGGTAAGTTCCTGAATTTTTGGATTTTCATTATTTTTCTAGTTAGATGTGAGAGTTAATTTGAGTATTTGGAATATTGCTTTACAGGTTAATGAGCAATGCAAATACTTTTCGATTGATCATCCTACTTGCAGACGTGGGACTGAGTTAGCTGCAAAAATTGTGGAGAAATTTATAAGAATTCAGCAAAAGACATATTTTCCTAAAGAGAAGGAAGAAATTCTTCGTGCTAAGGAAAAGATAGCTATGGAAAGAGAAATAATAGCTCGAGGGAAGGAGGTTTACAAGTATGCATTGTTTGGGTCTTGGATATTGTTTGTTATTATTGGTGGCAGTTTGTTTCTTGGGGATTTTCACAGCAACTAAAACTCATTTGTTGAGTTTCCTTGCAAATGGTATTTATGCTGAAGTTCTGCAAAATAGTTCTTATAGTTGGTATTCAGCTTGCATACAGCTGGAATGAAGAAGAAAAATAGTTCTGTAACCCATGGTGAACTTGAAGTGACTTTTGGTAAACTAGACATGTCATTGTTATGATTAATAGGCAACATATTCGATTGTTATGAGTAATATGTAAAGATTTAGAGTTTAAGAAATGAGTAACATGGAGAATTCCTGTTATAGAAATCTGTACCTGATTTCAATCAGGACAAGAAATGTTATGGTGGATATGGGTCCGAGTAATGTGAATTATTGTTCTTAATTCCAGCTAACTGTTTCTGCTTCATTCTGCTAGCTGATTTAGTTCACATTTTTGCTAGCTGTTTTTAGTCTATGGACAGTGGTCAATAGCACAACAATGATGGTGCATAATAAGAGAAAAAAATGTTTGGATAGAGCCTAGCAATAGTAGTTATTTTGATACATAAAAGTGTGAAATTAATCGAGCGAGAAACAAAAGATACATCATAGATATAACTATCTTGTAGCTGTCCAGGAATAAATCTAAAGACCATCTAAAACTAGTTTGCACTTCCAGAAGCCAAGCTGAACAATGGAACAAATCTGATCACTTTTATCAAACCCCTGTTAGTATATATAGACAATTCAAATACACAACGATTGGATTTACTTACATGCATGCATGGCAGCAAGTCTGCAGCCTACTTGAGCCAAAGACATCCAAATGTCTTCAATATACTGTTAGTAAGAGCACATGAAATATTTTGTGGAATATATCTGAACAATCTGTGAAATCACATCATAGTACAGAATCCACTGTTTTGATAATATCTTTGATAACCTACACATACGAAAGTTCATGTGAAATGCAAATAAACATAGCTTAACACTAACATTTCAGCAAATACATTATACTCATTTAGATAAGCTGGTCTTACAAACATTTCAACCAAAATAGATAATTTTCTAAGAAACATTTCAACAACATCTTATGCTCATATATATATATATATATATATATATATATATATATATATATATATATATATATAGATAGATAGATAGATTTCGTGCTGCAAATATTGCAACTAAGATATTTGAGCAGACATTTCGATTATAGACCCATGGAATCTCAGCTATATTCGTATTTTTCATAAGAAACATTTCAACAAGCAGTTTTGGCTCGCCTCATTGGTCGGACACGGGAGGCCAGCAAATGATGGAGCTTAGGATGCCGGGATGAACGACGACCTCGCCTCCACGTTGTCGCGGGTGAAGAAGCCGCAGAGCCGTGCAGTTGTCTCAAAGCCTTGACATCGATGTTGAGATGATGGTGCCGGAGAGGAAGAGATGAAGATGACGACAATGATGCCGATGGGATCCAGTGGAGCACGGCGTTCGTTCTAGTCAAGGAGTGGAGGACGAACGAAGGAGGGAGAACAAGATGACGGCAGTAGAAGTATGGTGGAGCACGGGGGCTACTCCAAGGATGTTAAGAAGATGGTGTACTCGCAGATGATACGCTTGAAGACATGGTTCAAAGCACCTACATCATATCAGTCTAAAGGCTTGTTTCAGAAATTCATCATAATCCATCAATAAGTTTCAACTGGAAACAGAATTGCAGTATAGCATACCAGATCGAGAAAGAAGCTTCGAATTGGAGAGATTTGGGGAGGAAAATGATTCAAAATCGAGTGAAAATGAAACCTAGACCGGTAACAAAGGAGGCCTCGATGAGCTCGTCGCACTAAGATTTCAAATTTACCCGAATCTAATCACAAGCACTATAATTAGCTCGTGTCGGCCTCTATAAACTCATGTTGTAGTATCTCTTAATCCATATAGGAGTTCATTCTGATACAATCCAGAATCTCACCTAAAAATGCTAGCCAAAAAATATTATTTGTGTTCTTTAGTCCAATATAAATATTCCAAAATTTATCGGTAAATAATCGATGTGAAACTAAATATACGTCTGCATGGGTCCTCACAAAACCTCTATTTTCAGACGAATTCATGCTCTGTCAACATCCAACAGAGCTGAGCACAGGTGAGTTAAATGCTACCTTTTAAATCACAAGCTGGCTCAATGAAATCAAGCCTTACCAAACGTGGGCAATCGGTAATTATCTCCTTCAAATATATCCGAGTTTTATATCGTCTAAGCCCAATTAAGCTAAATCAATTTTTTTTTCCTTGATTCGAAATCAATTCCAAGACTTCTTTGCTAATTCAAGCTTGGTTTATCTAGCTTCAAGCTGAGCTTGATCCAAGCTTTCTCAATATCTCGAGCTCGAGATCGTGCTGCTCGGTTCATCTATCACCCCTACCCACAATTCCATTATGGACCTAGCTCAGCTCGATCTATGCGTCTTACAAGAATCAAACCTAATATCATGCGAATATTACCGTGGGAGGTGCATCTTCCATTAATATATAAAGATTTGCTCGCATCGATCCATAGGGTTGTCGACACGGCATTGTTCCCGGCCAGCAGCCACTTGCCATGAGGCACTCGCCACCACCTGTCGGCCACCCGGCCCTTTTAGGGGAACACTCTTCTTATTATAATGGAAGCAGCACATGTTATCAACCAATTAATAGAATCCAATCTCCTAACGAATTATATTTTGTGAGCCGATGTCGAGATTGATGTCATGATCCCTCCTCCTGCGATTGGCTGGTGAAGTTAGTTGAGCCCAACTGAAACCTGCCACCACCTTTAAACAATAAGGATGCTTGGTGATGCTCATTTGATAATTCCTGCTTGCTGATGCTGATTAAAGAAAGGACTTACTAAAGAGGAATTAATCCAATCCTAATGGAGGAACATGTTATGGAATGTGGAGGAAGTTGAGTGAGCTAATGAATGATGCGATAGCTATTTAAGTAATGATACAATATCTGGCCATGTCTATTGTTAACTGCATGTTTGCACGTCAATTAGAATAAAATAAATGGACGACAGAAATTTAATGAAGTGTGGCATTATGATATAGTATCTACTGTGAAATTATCCTTTCACTTTTCTAGCATCTTTCAGGTAACTACTTGGAAGATGAGCTCCTATCAAAGTTTCGCACATATTAACAAGGTTCTATGAAGTGATGCCTTTGAGGTGAGAATGTAACGGTGGTCGAGGTCATTGTGGAAAAGTCTGATCCAGGTTTAATTGGAATTTGATCCAAATTGTCTTGGTTGAAATAAAATTTTATACGAAATACAGTAGGTTACCTGAGTTTACCTTGAGGGTGTCATGGGTTTGAGTAATTTTCTAAGTATAATAAATTCTAGTCTTACGAGCAATAGCAATTAAATTGCTCGAGTACGTATGGATTTAGGCTGTAATTAAGGTGGTGGCTCTGGTCTTCTCTATCTAAAAAGGATGAAGCAGTCCGATTAGATTTGGTCTTATATGATATGGTACTTGTAAGTTAGAACATTTCAATTTTATCATATATTTCTCATCCACTTTAAAGAGTACTCCACCCAAAAAAGACAATCACTGTGAAGGTGTACATTGTTGCTAATGAAGAAAAAAAACCCTCCTTTGTAGTTTTTTCAGTTCAAATACTAGCATGCATGCACGGAGTATTCATCCATCTCCTCAGTAAAGTATCTTTTCTTGTGGACATTAAGCATCCCCTGCCTCCTCTCTTTCCGTGCCTTTTCTCGGCATGGCTGGTCCCACAACACAGTCTCTTTTTTTTTCTTTTTTTTTTTTATTGTTTGGTAAAACACAACTGTCAAGTTGCAACTCCAAAGCAGCCATCGCGTTGGATTGCGCCAAGCACCAACTCTAGTGCTTTGGAACACTCTTGTCCCTCCCGTGTTCCCTCCTTTGTAAAAGATCTCAGGTTCCATGAGGCCCCCATGACTTTTTGCATCGAATTATGGAGCCCCATGACACTTACCTGAGAGAGAGCATAGTCCAAGAGCTAAGCATCCAAAAACCATATGGTGGATCTTGGACGGTTTAAACCCTCCTTTGATGGGATCCTCTTTTGTTTGGTTATTGTTCCATTGTCCCCACTTTGTTATGCCCCCCCCATTAGCCCATTAAGGTGACGTGTCCATGCCTTCTTTGGCTGATTAAGAATGGTTGCAACATAACAAGAGGATCTTCCCTCGTTTTTATTTATTTATTAAGCGGATGAATCATACAGTTTTAGTATCCAATAAGTCAAGAAAAAACAAGGGTTTCGTCTGTTTTAAGATGAGATGATGAGAGGTGAGAAGTTATTAATTCATGGCAAGTTCTTTAGCTATGACAAGTTCTCCCTGTTTTTGAGGGATTTTGCCTGGTTTAGGATGAGATAATATGATGTGAGAGGTTATCAATTCATGACAAGGGTGTTATATTTTTGTGAGTTTAGCCTGCTCACTAGCTGTGAGCCTGTGAGAAGTGTGAACCACGTCATCCAATTCAAAGTTGGGGAGCGCTGACATGGCAAACAACAAGTAGATTGAAACCGAAGCTGGTGCTCTTGTATGAACAATTCCCCCAAGCCATTTTGGGATGGGGGACCGAGACAAGGCCCGTTGATACATAAAGGTGTAGTAGAATGAGCATGGATGGGGACAGACCAAAGTGCGAGGTAGCCTCAAATGATGCAATGTGGACTAAATTTAGCTGGCTATAGTGGTAGGCCAACGAATTGACGAATAATGACTTGCAAAGGGCAACAATTAGAATTTTTTAACTGTAATCTTGTTTCCTAATTCTTGTCCGACAATCGAAGGAGAAGATGCTCGATAGACTCGACATTGTCCATATATAGGTAAGTTAGGTATAGTTTGGACTATACATATAACCCTATTGAAAGGAAAGTTGATTAGGTATGGTGTTGGGGTGGCAGACCTAAATCCAAATCTCGGAGCGAATCAAGCATGTCTCTAACAAAATTTAAAGTCGCTCGAACATCCATTATGAAACAATAAAGTTGTACTAATCGAAATATTGTTCAAAACGTTGGCTAAAGCAAAATTGAACCGGGACCTAGGTACTTATGCCCAAGTGTCTCGAAACCATATTCAGATCCTTAGGTAAATCAATCATGTGTCTAGTAAAATTAGAACTCATGCAGCATAATTTACTCAATGAGACTTGGCCTACTAAGAATATTGTTTGAGAGACCGGCTCCCATGCTTGGCTTCAAGATGGATCAGAGATGAATGCAGGTTGAGCAAATTTGGTTCGAATCCTATTGCAAACCATCTTGGCATGACTCGAGGTTTTCACCTTGGCCGAGATTATAGCTGTGATATATTTTGAGTAATAGGCCCTCACCGATATGGTATAATGGACATCTCAGGTGATGTTTGAACAATCAAAATATAAATTTCTTTACCAACATTTTACAATCTTAAATTTAATTTTGAATATTAAACATTTATTTTATGTTTTCAAATGGTAGTTACTTTGGATACACTATATTGTCTAGGATTTCGGTAATATTGGTTTCTATAATATTGGTTCCCTATTTTTCTCCCACTTTCTATGTTATCTAATATAAATAAAGATCATGATTCTTCTTGATATCAACTAACAGCCACCCACCAAGGTGGAGATCTTCGTTTTTTGAAAATGTTTACATAGACCTAAGATAGATAAGGAAAAATAATGCTAGCTATCAAAAACAGTTTCATGCAGCTTGCCAGGTTCTGCTACATAGTTATTATGGCTTGCTTAGTTTTTGAGGGATATCATGGCATGCTTATATCTGAAGGCTGCCATCGGATATTCTTTGGAGGTGAAGTAAATAGTACATGAAAATAGATTCTTTATTGGATCACAAATCTTACAGACTCCTCTGTTCTACTTCTAGAGATCTTGAAACTTTATCTTGATAAATATAAGCTTTATAGTCATTGACATGGCAATAAACACATTATCTAATCTTTAATTTTAAAACAAAAAAAAAGGCAGAGTGCATGCAAGCATCGTACTGATGCTTTCTAAACAGATTCCCAGTCGCCTGAGCTTAGTGTCAGCTCCATGTGTTACTGGCCACCTTTAATGGGGAAGAGGCATGCGATTTTAGTTTTGCGAGAAGAATAGTGAAGTAAACTTTAGGAAAGGTAAACATCATTATGGAGAAGAGTGGAGAATATGATAAACCTATGTTAGGTTCTAAAAGTATTTATGTGGTTTGTACCATTTTGGTTTTTGGAGATTATGACATGTGGAGTTGGGACATGAAATGTGGACACAAATGATCCACAGGGCCAAAGGGGGTGAGGTTCATCATTAGGAGGTGGAATTGAAGATCAAGAAGGTGTTGAAGAAGACATAAACAAGGATTACCCATGGTGGTTGGACTGAGAGGAGGCGCCTAACCAATACTTTCCATAAGAAACCTATTCTAGAGCTTGGGATGAGGAGCTTCCCATGTAAGGTCAACTATGTTTAACCATACTTGATGGCTTCGTGTTTAAATAATATTAGATAAAGCATTTCTCTTTTTAGAATTAGACAATTTGGTATGCTACTTTGCGTACGTTGCATATCTCTATTTTTTTTCAAGATTGATAATTAGATCACAGTTAACCATAAAAGATACATAATATTTTTTGTGTTAAATATTTGTAAGAAATTGCAGTATTTTTCAGACAGTACATGTGCATCAAAAGATGAACAAAATCACCGATTATGCAGCACAACACTTCGATAAAATTCTGAATATACTAGAGGTCCCTCCTTCACAGTTATGCTAGATTGTAGCTCTTAATTTTGCCGGCTGCAACTATACCAGAGTAGATAAGCAGTCGTTGCGCTAAAAAAAATAAAATTTATATTTAAAATTTACTTAGTTAATTATTATCATACTAACATTATTCTTATTTTTCTTGATAATCTACTAATATATTTTTTTACATCAAACAAAATAATAACAGCATTTTCAAGATCAATTATATTACATCAAGAGCACAAAGTCGAGCACATCAATGATGAGAGAGCCCTGTTAAAGATATGGCAGCAAGCAGAAAAAAGTAAGGGCATCATTAATGAAGGCAGGCTTGTTTTAGGAGGTGGTCTTCATGACATTAAATAGTTGTGAAGTATTGGGACTTGGGACGAGTTGGAAAGAAGAGCAGCTGACATTCTTTATTGACCATCCCAGATTGAATTGAATCCATTATAAAATAAACAAAAGATTTATATAAATCCTGAATACTCCAACATTTTTCAACAATACCAGGGTAGCCTGAGCAAAAAAAAAAAAAAAAATACCAGGGGTAGCAATGTGTCACTTCATCTTTTAACTCAGCAGAAGAAAAGAGAGAGGGAAAAGAGTCTGTGGGTGGGAAGCAGTTTATAAAGAAACAGTTAATGGCAATAAAAAGGAGAGAAAGGAGAAGAAAAAGAAGAGCTTTTTTCTTCTTTTTTTTATGTTTCACCCTCCTCTGCTCTGGAGAGAGAGAGAGAGAGAGAGAGAGAGTGAGAGGTTCGGTAAAAGAGGACTCCAGAGCTTGTTCTTTGGATTCTTGTGGTCATTGGATTTGAGCTCGCTCTTCTTTTGCTTTTGCTGCTCAACAGTGGGTTTGGGGGAGTGAGGGGACTGACAGCACGCAGAGAGGAGGTGTGGGCATGGGAGGGGTCATCATGGGTTTCCTGCTGTGCGCCTATGGAGAGTAATCCTTAGAGGACGGGCTCAGTTCATGACTTTACGGTGGTTTCTCTTTACCCTTTTTCCGTTCTAAAAATATTATTGTTTTGCTCTTCCTAATAGTCCTAGTCCTTTCTTTTTGGCTTTTGGCTTTGTATTCCGCTGTTGTTGGTGGGTTTTAGTGCTTCGTTTTGGTGGCCATTTTCATGCACTTTGGAGGTTGGTTTATTCTTCTTTCTCCTGCTTTTCCTCTCTCTCTCTCTCTCTGTATGTGTGTGTGTGTGAGGGAGTTTTCTCTTTTTTCATCATTTTCTTCTCTAAAATGTGGGATTTCTTTTGAGGTTTTCCATTTATGCTGGGCTTTGGTTTGATTAGTCTTGACTTCATGAGGATTTGTACTATTTTTTCTTGAAAAAATCAACCTGTTTTGCCTGGGAATTGATGAATGAGTTGGTATATTTCCCAACTTACAAAATACGAATATTTATTTGATGTATTTGATCCATAATATCATATGGTTTGCAATTACTTCACCTATACTGTTACTGTACTTTATTGTTTTAATGCTTTTCCCCCCTTGATCTCCATGTCTATATGCCAGTTCTTTCATTTGATTTATAGTTAGAAGGTGGTATTTTTTTTATGGATTTTCTTTCGCTCTTCTAATAACTCCACTGGAATACTAATGCAGTCTCATGCAGTCTCGCATGTTTTATTGACATCCATATATTTATAGTTATTCTATATGCCTTCAGATGTGGGATTTTGCCAACTTGATAGGATTCCTTCAAAGAAAGCAGTTGTTTTGGTCTCTCTGCACCCCCTTCTCCTCATTTGATGTGCTGTTTTGGTCTTGCAGGAGTTGTGATCACACAAGTTGGGAGTTGACTGGAGGAATAAGGATGCCATGGTATAAGCATTGAAGCATGGGACACTAGATCTTATAGATCTTTGGAACAACGCAAGGAAGAAAAAAGAAAGAATTGGAGAACACTATACACAGCTGAAATCAAGAGAAATTCATTAACAAATGGCAGGGAGGGTGGAGGTATTAGCTTAGTGTTTGTGTGTATCTCAGCTCTCCCTTGATTGTTTACTACTTTAGAGAGCCTGTGGCTGTCTCCTGTGCCTGATCATTAGCCCTTGGACCTCGTGGGCCTGCTGTGGAGCAGGGAAACAATATACCTTCTCCCTTGGACGGCATCTCTGGTTCTCCTCTTCATTGAGTGGAATGGCCTTTGAAGTCTAGACCCAGTAGTTTCTTCTTGTGTTGGATGCTCTGCATCCGTTTCTATTTTTAGTAACAAATCGATCTGGAAGTCCACTCCACCATCTTGTAATTGCACACTTGGCAGCGTTCTTTATAGCAGCTCTTATTTACACTACTGGGGATGCAGGGAGGCGGTATAGCTGTTCTTACGACAGTTTAGTGGGGTTGTGTGGTTTGCTCTGTGTCATAGAAGTGAAGGGTGTTTTTTGTTTTGTACCACAATGAAGTTTATGAAGCTTGGATCAAAGCCTGATTCTTTTCAGACGGATGGGAACAATGTCAGGTGACATATCCTAAAACTTCTTTTTTTGTTAAACATAAGCACTTTAAGAACTTATTCTGCATCTTCCTCTAGGTAATGACTTATTTTACTTTGAGTTTTTTCTATGATGTTTCTTCTTTTACCTTCTTTCCCTATCTATTAGTTTTACGCTTTTTTTGATTGGACTGCATACGATCCTGTTTTTGGGTAAATCTTTTTATTTAGTTCATCTACTTTTTTGGCTTTCTTTCTAGGGTCTATAGAAGATCCAAGTAATTTGATATCTTTGAGGATGGTACATTAAAATCCAAAGTAACTTGCAGATTATGTTGCGATATCTTGCTGCTTAGGTGGTTGGTGATTTTTAATCAATAGCACTGAATAATAATTTACTCTGCATTAGGCTTCATTTGATCTAAACTGGCTTTCGGCTATTGGCATCTGAAATTAGTTAGAAGAAAGAAAAAGGTGGATCTACTTTCCTCATGCTCTTAGTAGCCCCAGTACAAGGATGGATTTCAATATGTCAGTGTCATGGATTTGACATCACTAGCATTCGTTGCTGATTGTGCTTTTCCATGTGGCACATGCCAGCTTGTGTGAGATGATATTATGATGTTCTTCCTTCACTATTTCTATTCATTAGATGAAATTTTAGCCTCACCACTTGTTCATCTTTGGATAGCTCTTGGTTCTTCATGTATTTTCTAACATTTTTGCGGTTAATTTCTTTGATTGAGGCCAACAGGACTTCCGTTCACGGGTTAAAACCTCTCTCCTCAGTACTTGCACAGGAGAGTTTCTGAGTTCAACTTGGAAATGTGGCACTAACACCATTGTTCTCAAAAAATGTTTAAGCAAGACCTGTTGATCATCTTTTATACTGTGAATGGACTCTTGGCTTAAAATGAGCATGAGCAGTTGACAATAAATTGCATGACACTTTGTGTCGTATTGCATTCTTTTGAATCCAACCAAGAGGGTAGGGATGTGGATGGGTTTTAGTCTGCAACTTCAGCTTTTGAACTAGATTTTCAGAGATGAAGTTTTTCTGACTTTCTAGATCAACAATAGCCTCAATGATGCTCTACTTCACCTGGATTTTCATGCGGAAGAGTTCTTCTTGTGCCCCTATATTTGCTTCAGTTACTATCTCGAGTTTTCTCGTTATCAGGCTCAATTTAGAGTCTGCTTGCTTAAGCTCGGGCAGCTCCACTTTTACAGCATTGAGAACTGCCTTTTTCTTTTCTTTGAAATCTTCATCCTTCTGCGTCTTCATCTTCAGCTGCAACTCAGGATGAAGTTTTCAGCACTTCTTCTTGGTATGTCCACGAAGGTTACAATGATCATAATAAATTTTTCGAGTCGTGTTGGCGTGCTTCTTTGCTTGCTCCCTCTGTTGACATGGATTTCCATCGCTTTTTTTGAATTTGTCTCCCTTTTTACTTTTTCTAGACTGATTCTTTTCCTCAATCTCCATGGCCTTCATGCTGGCTTCGCTGATATCTTCAACTTTGAATACTTTCAGCTTCTTTCGAATACTTTTGTGGAGACCTTCGATGTATTTAATGAAAATTGCATGATCATCGATGGAAATTTTGAGGAAGATTGCTTGCTTGTGGAACTCGATGGTGTAGTCCTGGACAGACTAATTATTCTTCTGTCGTAAGTAATGCCACTTGATCTACCGATCTTTCTTATGACCGATTGGGGAGAACTACTTTTTAATTAGGCTTTTGAATTTGTTTCATGTCAAATTTGAAATGCATGTACGAATTCCACTAGATAAAAGCATGTCTAGAAAGCTTGAGACGGGCAAAAGCTACCTTCTGGATACTGGAGTATCCATAGTAAAATATGTTTCTAATTGATCTAGCTAGTTATTTAGTCTTTTCGCATCAACAACTTCGTCATATACAGGAATCTCGATTTGAGTATCAACTTTAAATAGTTGAAGAGAGATTTTTTTGTACCCGTAGATTGCTCATCCTCATTCTTCTCGCTAGATGGTGGATCTTCATCTCGAGCCGTAGGAGACAACTTCGTAACAGAAGTTGGTGGTGCTTGTTCTAAAGGTATTACCAATCTGGAGACGATCTTGGTGAGTTGGGCAATTTTCTCCTCTAGTTGTATGAGATGTCCCTTCGTCTCATCATCATCCATTGCGGAAGAACTACTAGCCATACTTGCCTTTGTCCTTCGATGTACTTGAAGCACGGATAGCTCTTCTCCTGATTGCTTTATTACTCATGCGTCTGGACCATGAACAGAGGCCCCTAGGCTCCTACAGATATAGAGGACCTGAGCTCTGATATTAATTTGATCCGATCGGAGAGAAAAAAGATTTTCTTCAACCTGCTCAACTCGAATCTCTCAAAAGATAACTAGAAGAAGATAGAAAATTTTCGAAAGTAGGGCTTTTAAGTTTCCTTTTCTTTCATTAACCCTTAAAAAAACAAGGTACACATCTTCTATTTATAATGATGAGGTCGTCCCTCATACAATTTGGTTCGGATTCCTCTTTTCTAATTCTAGTAGAACTCTTTTTTCTAAATTAGACATCTCTAGTAGAAATTTAGAAAAAGCTAAAAATCTTGAGGTAAATCTTGTCTTGTATATCAACTATGTTTTTTGTCGCTCCGCCTAATTCTTCTTATATAGAGATCTATGCTCGGTTAAAGTAAGAAAACTTCGGTTTGATTGGCTGTTTTGGAGTCTAAACAATAGAATTTCGGATCGGGATCGATTTAACCTCCTAGGAGGTTAGCCCAAAGTTGTAGATTTCAAAGAAATCTCCAATTTTTTTTAAAAAAGATAATCTTAGTCAAGCATCGTATGACTAAATTATGGCCTTCTGAAGTTTGGCTTGCGACTCGGCTTTTCGATGTGGCAGATGTCGCTTCGGAACCCTGTCCAGCACTACTCGTAGTGGTCAAAGTGGTCCACATCGTGTCTGAGGATCCTTCTGGATCATAATTTCCTCTTTTATCAGCAATCATTTTATTCCACCTCTCTTCATGGAATATTTAAACCCAAGAAGACCGAGTTTCATGGAATATAGGGGAATAGGGGGTCATGGAATCAAATAATTTATTCAATTATATTTGGCATTGAACCAAACAATTCTTGTTTGCTCCGAAATTAAGGTAGGATAAGGTTTGGGATAAACTCGACCCCAGCCACATCTCATTTGCCAATCTAGTGTTGCTTTGGGACTATTTATTCTAGGTAGAGGGCTTTATTCTGTGAAAATAGGGATAAATTATTCCATGGTGAGAGAGAGGGGACTATATTCCTTCCCACTTCTCAATTCTAATCCATTCCATCTTAAGGCAACCAAATAGAACCTTGACTTATATAATGAACAGGAGTAATCTTAACTAGGAATCGCCGTTCCAGCTTTTACTTGTAACTAAAAAAGCCTTAGGCTACAAGATGTAGTTGTTTTACAAAATTGGACAGGAATGGATAGTAGTGATGGTTTTTGAAATGTGGTGGCAATGATAAAGATATATGGGATTGAGAGAGGAGTTCTCCAAGGTTTGAGGCCTTTGAAGAGCTTGGAGTATGGCATCTCTTGGATAGGTTGATCTTTTTTTCTCTTTACTTGTAAAGGCTGGTGCTTAACAACATCTGATAGGATCATTTAAAGTAATCAACTAATCACAGTTGGAGCTTCATGTATTTAATTGCTGAAAATGACATTTTCGTTAAATGGGAGGTTTTCTGAGAGAATGACAATATGTGGGCCAATAAATTGTACATGTATGTATGTATGCATACCTTTCTTGTGGTCTGGTAGTATTCTCACCATGGTGAGGACCAAATTCCTTGTATGTTTATATTTACCATGGGCAATATCTTAAAGAGTATTGCACGTTACCACATACTTGGCTACTCTTGTTCCTCTCACTTGAATCTATCATAGTATCAGAGTCATATTTCTTCTTTGGTGTGCAATCATCTTCAACATTTGCATTTTTATCCTTGTGCTTCATTCTTGCAATTGGAGAGTGCTTTTGGAGTTTGTTGTTGCTCTTCTTTGGTTACGATTACTATGGTTCATCTTCATCTTGTCTTGCCTATTTGTTGGGATTTGAGATCCACTGTTTTGAGGCATAGTCTACTTAATCAGGAGTAGCCATCCAACAAGATTTAATCTTTAATATGCTACACTGTTCATTGGTTGTCTTCTCACGAGCAGCAGCTTGCTAATATATCTTTACAAAGTCATCAGCTTGCTGTTACAACTGCATCTACCAGCTGTTTGTTGATTTGTCTCTTTGCAATCAACTTCCTGTTCTACACAGAAGCTTGTTGGTTTGTGTTAGATAGATGGAAACTCAACCACCTTACTGTTCAGTGGCTGCTGTTTTAGTTGTCGGCCTTCACAAGCTAGTGATATCATGATATGCCTATTCTGGTTCCTACTAGGAGTTTAATGATTGGCCCCTTTTTATACATCTCATCTACATTGATCAGACTTCTTGCTAACATCAGTACATAGCTATAATTGTCTTGGATCTGCAACAGCCCACCAACTGTTTGGCAGGATACCTCATTTGCCTTGCAAAGATAACCTCAAACAGTCAGATTTCGCACTCCTGAGGATTGTTCTGTTGCTTGACTTAGTTGAGCGCTCTTTTGTCATGACCTCGGAGTTGTCTGCCCTTGCTTCATAATTACTCATTCTTTCTTGGAACTGTTGAAGTCATTCTTTTGGAGCATATTGTTAGAGCTTTCCGCTTGTATGCTACACCTCTAAGGTCCTACAATGGTATCCACCTACTTTTCAGATATTTTGTATTGTTCTGATTGGCTAGAGATGGTTGTTCGTGCTACTGTGCCTACCTCGTCAGCTTGTTCAGCCTCGACCACATCTAGATTCGGCTAGATTTCTTAATTCTTGAGCCTCCCATGACTGCTGATGCTTCCATCTTGGCACACCCATCATCACTTCGTACTCCTTTCCAGATATCTACTGCAGATGGCTCTCCCTTACCATTTAGACACCATGGCACTATTACTCCCTTTTGTGGTACTTCTAGTTGGTTTTCTATTTCTCATGATTTGCATTTTTCTAAGCTTGCAATGAATATTTTTTCTGCTAGTCAGCTTGTGGATAGCCATTGTACTATTACCTTTGATTCTTCATCTTGTTCAAATCAAGATTGTCATACTGCTATATTGATTGGGACAGGCCATAGACAAGGAGGCCTCTACTACATGGATCATCTTCTGCTTCCACTACTGCAGCTACCACTTCATCTCTACTAGTGGCATTAGTCCTTTTGATCTATGGCACCACAAGTTAGGACATCTTTCTGGACTTAGGCTTAATTATCTTGTTAGTACTGTGCTCTTGGCTCCATTTTGTTCACTCCCTGACACTTTATATAGGTTGTTAGTTGGCAAAGCATACAGCCCTTCCCTACAATCCTAGTGACACTATATCATCAGCTCATTTGACTTAATACATTTTGATGTTTGTATTTCACCAATTCCTTCTAAGGGTGGAACTCAATATTATGTCTTTTTTGTTGATGATTATAGTCATTATACTTGACTCTACCTTATGCATCATAACGCTCAGGTTTTTGTCAAATCTATAAAGAGTTTGCCACTATGGTCCATGCTCAATACTATGAGGTCATAAAAGTATTTCGCTCAGATTGTGGTAGTGAATTTTTATTTTTGTAGTTTTGGGCCTTTTTACTATCTCAAGGCACTTTATCTCAACCTTCTTGTCCACATACACAACAACAAAATAGTGCTGTTGTGCGCAAACATCGCCACATTCTATAGATTGCTCGTTCGATTCCGTTCCTACCCAGTTCTTAGTAGAAGCTGTTCTTACCATAGTGTTTCCAAGGTCACTACTGATGTTTCTCCTTTCAAGCGGCTTTTATCTCGTGCTCCCTCTTATTTTTATCTTAGGGTGTCTGGTTATACCTGTTTTGTCCTTCCACCTCTTAAGAGAATCAACCTTTCTACTTGATTAGTCATGTGTGTTTTTCCTGGGTAGAGCCTAGAGTATAAAGGACATCAGTGCTATGATCCTGTACCTTGATGCTTACTTGTCTCTAAGTAAGTTACCTTTCTAGAGTGTGTACCCTATTATGCTCTTCCTTCCCCACCTTCTCCTTTACCTAAGAGTCTTACCTTTCTTGATCCATGTCACTGTCATACTATAACCTCAATTCATTCTTCTACCCCAAGTGAGTCTTCACCGTCTTTACCAAATCCTCCTCCTAGGTCTCCTATTACCCATGTTTACACTAGGAGAGCACATTGCAGTCTATTGGTGGAGACTTCTTTGTCTATTGATCCTGCCATCCCCTCTACGGCGATGATCGTGATCCTCTGGCAACTTTTTCTAAGCATCGCTATCCTCTCGCAGTTGTCGTGCGCCAGATTATCTTTGAGATTATCATGTGACAGGTGTTCATTTTATTGGTGAAAACCAATTTATTGCATTATTTTATTTTTGTAATATGATGGCTTCTTCCACAAAAAAGCATTTTAGAAAGGGTTTAAAAGCTTCATTCATAACATTTTGCCCTTTGCACAAATTTTATCGCATACCCACTAGCAATACCACCAACATATTGAAGTTAGACATTGGGAAGCATATTATTGAGAAAAATATAATTGAAATCTTCCAAAGATTGTGCCTAATCTTTATGAGGTTTGTCAAAGAATCTATTTGTGATATTCGGCACTGATTCTGACACCATCAAACATAATTTTGTGAACCCTTTTTTGCTGGTTTCATGTTTGCCAAAAGTTATTGGGTTCAATGGACCTCAATGCCTTCAAATTCTATATATATCAGATTGTTATTGGGATCTCTGGAGACTGGACTTGTCAATGCCTTCAAGAATGTAAACATCATATGTTTATTTACAATTGCAGATGGGAGTGAGGAGAAAAATAAGATTGGCTTTTTTTGATAAATTTTTGTGATGGAAATATGGAATACAAAACAGTTTAAGAGGAATATGCCCACAAATATAAAAAACTCTGCATTGGAGGAAGACTAGAGTTACGACTGAATAGGTTATGACTTATGAGGTTCATAAATTTTACCATGGAAAATCAATAAAAATATTGTTGTGGTTAGGCCTTTCTAAATAATGGAGGTTGGATTTGATTGAAGAATTGGAAAGTGGAAAGACTAAGGAAATCTAGTCAGAGTTGATTGGTAAATTGACTAGAATTAAAAGACATCACATTGTTATGGTGACTTCGTTGTAAGAGCTGTAACAAGATGATGCAATACAAGCACATACTATGGGATGAATTCGATCACTGACAAATGATTTACATGATTTAAAGATTAACATGTGCATTATCTTGCATGAATCCATCAAACGATCAAACTAATCGTGCAGATGATGCATTTTGGAATGTTTAATGTAGGATATATTTAATCATCACTCTTACTAAATCAGCAAAGCATATCCACGAACATGGAATGAGAGACTATTCCAATAAACACTTGATCCAAAAGCATGTACATGTTTTTGAGCTTAGATTCGATTTAGTTCATGTGTTTCTTTGGTGCAAAAAAAAAAAAAACACTCGCATGTGTAGTTTCTTTACAAAATTAGCTAAACAAATGGATCCTGATCCATAGAAATTATGAGGTTGACTTGTATATGAAAGCTCATAATGTTCAAACAAAATAAATGAAGCAACGTTCTTTCACTAGAAATAGTGATTCGTACAACTTTTCTGCTGAAAATTCGCTGATCGGTAAGAATGGTGAAGCATATATTAAGTCCATTTGTGCACCTGTGACATTTTTAAAAAAGAAGCTTTTCTTCTGAAAAATCAAATATATTTTATTCAAGTTGTATTGAGAATCAACTGTTTGGTTAAATGAGCTCATTGTGTGCAAGTCATAGCTTAGTCATTCTACCAGCGAAATTCCACTTTCATCTCTCCTAGCTTATACCTGTAACTGTTCAAATTCGTTGTTTTTGCTCATTTAGCTCTGTCGATATTTTATTTATTTATTTATTTATTTGTTGAAATATGATTATATAGTTGTTTATCTTTGCAGGTTTGTGGCAACTGAGCTGGCAACTGATATCATTGTTCATGTAGGAGAAGTTAAATTCCATTTACACAAGGTAGGAACTCTGGTTTTCCAATCATAATGAATGTCCGAAATGATTATGCATGGACTCTGAATGTTTGACTTCTGTACCTTAATCCACTCACCTTGTGGCAAATGCACTTACCTTTCACGACGTATATGGGCGGTCTCCTCATTACTTGTGGAAATTGTATTTTAGTAATTTAGCTGAACTTAAATATATTCATTAAAATGGGCATGCAGAGAGTTAAAAAGTGCTGACATTTTTTTATTCTTTCTGCTGAATATAGGTGTTAGCTAATAACACCAAAGAATAGATATTGATAATTGTAATGAATTTCCTTAATCTTTTACTGCTAGGCCATTATGTTAGAACTTGTATGAGGAAAGCAGGGTGGTAATGGTTTTAAAAGTAATTATTGGGATATGTAGCGCCTTTTTCACTAGGCAGTTGTCTTTTATATGTCCATTCTTCCTAACTATATTACCTTTATCATTCATGCACCTTTCAAATACAATTCATGTTGTTAAAATAAATAAGTTGCGGGGACAGTTTAACAAAAGGTAATAGGCCTTTCATTTATGTATATAGGAAAGCATTATTCGTCATTGTGCATTGTGTTCAATCTCTGCTGGTTCAGTTTCCTCCAGGCCTCTTTTTCCTTTTACTTACTGTGCTTACCTTTTCCGCACCAATTGAAAAAATGCAGTTTCCTCTTCTGTCCAAGAGTGCTCGCTTGCAAAAGCTGGTGGCAGCTACCAATGATGAAAGCAATAATGAGATTCATATTCTTAATGTTCCCGGCGGCCCTGCTGCATTTGAGATTTGTGCTAAATTTTGTTATGGTATGACTGTCATCCTCAATGCTTACAATGTGGTTGCAGCCCGTTGTGCAGCAGAATATCTAGAAATGCATGAATCTGTGGAGAAGGGGAATCTGATTTATAAAATCGAAGTCTTCCTCGACACAAGCATATTCCGCAGCTGGAAAGACTCAATTATAGTTCTCCAGACTACAAAGTCTCTGCTACCTTGGTCTGAGGATCTGAAATTGGTGAGCCACTGCATAGATTCTATAGCTTCCAAGGCCTCCATTGATGCTTCTATGGTGGAATGGTCTTACACTTATAACCGAAAAAAACTTCCGTCAGAAAATGGTCTCGATACACAATGGAATGGGGTCAAAAAACAACAGTCAGTACCTAAGGACTGGTGGGTCGAGGACCTCTGTGAGCTTGAAATGGATTTCTACAGGCGGCTTATAATGGCCATCAAAGCTAAGGGAAGAATGTCCGGGAAAGTGATCGGAGAGGCTCTGAAAGCTTATACATATAGAAGAATTCGAGGTTTTGGCAGAGGTTCCCTGATCCATGAAGGTGACGTCATGAAAAGTAGGTCACTGCTAGAGACCATTATCTGGTTATTGCCGTTTGAGAAAGGTTCCGTATCATGCAGTTTCCTTCTTAAGCTACTAACAGCTGCAAGTTTACTGGATTCTGGCGAAATGGGTAAGAAGGAGCTCATCAAGCGAATAGGCCGCCAATTAGAAGAAGCTTCAGTACCTGATCTTTTGATCCCCAGCATGTCAGGGGAGGACACTGTGTATGATACCAACATGGTTCTTAGTATAGTGGAGGAATTTGTGATGCAGGATA
Organism: Phoenix dactylifera; assembly: GCF_009389715.1. Lineage (NCBI taxonomy): Eukaryota > Viridiplantae > Streptophyta > Magnoliopsida > Arecales > Arecaceae > Phoenix > Phoenix dactylifera. The sequence continues at coordinate 13,303,438 of NC_052397.1, forward strand.
GTGGTGCTGCTCATACTAGCCCAAAGGCATCTGAAGTGCTCGAGGAGACCAGGAGCCCGGCTATAGTTTCAGGTAGTTCAAAGATCAGTGTAGCGAAGCTGGTTGACGGGTATCTTGCTGAGATAGCAAAAGACCCCAAGTTACCTCTTTCAAAGTTTGTTGATCTCGCTGAAATGCTGTCAGCTGACTCAAGGCCAGTGCATGATGGGCTTTATCGTGCTATTGACAGGTATCTGAAGGTATGAATATCGGAATCCTTCAAAAGTTACATTCTTTCCTAATCCTTGTAAAAGATATGGTTGCCTGGACCATCACAGGACTGAAATTAGAAATTCTATATAGCATTAAATTTAAAATCTGCTCCCTAGAAATAAATTGTAGGCTTGAAGAATCATAATCAATGCATTATCATGTGATGAAGTTGCTACTATGTTAGCTACTATACTTTAAATGATTCATTCTTATTATTGTGAGCAGGAGCATCCGGGCCTGAGCAAAAGTGAGAGAAAGAAGATTTGTGGTCTGATGGACTGCAAGAAACTGTCTGCAGATGCCTGCTCTCATGCCGTGCAGAACGAGCGCCTCCCACTACGGGCGGTAGTCCAGGTCCTCTTCTTTGAGCAGGTCAGGGCAGCAGCTACTGCTGCAGGCCGGACCGAGAACTGTGGTGGTTCCTATGGGAGTTCGAGTTCAGGCGTCACTACCAACACAGAGGATGACTGGGATGGACTCCCAACAGTTGAAGACCTCAAGTTGCTCAAGTCTATGAAGCTCGTAGGCGGCGGGGAAAGCGAGAGGAGCAGCGACAGCAACGCCGCTAGTAAGAACCAAGGCAATGACAGAGCTGGCAATGGCAAGGTGAAGGGCATCATGATGCCCAAGAAGATTCTAGGCAAGCTGCTGTCGAGCAAGGGGCAGGGAGGGGAGAACACTAGCTCTGATACATCTGGTAGCCCAGGCTCAGCAAACCAGGATGAGCCCAAGTCCACACCTTTAAGGAACACAAGATACTCAGTTTCATGAGCAACCTGCATCACTTAGGCCGAGCACGATGAAAGCTTACAAATGGTCTCTTTTGTGTGATCAAAGACCCAGTTTTGCATGTACCATAGAAAGGTGGTATGGTTTTGGTAGAAGATTAGAATGTTGAACAAGAGAGAATGTCGATGTGGGTGAATGTAATTGTCTATTATTTTATATTGTAGCAAAAGAATCGGTTAAATCTTCTATGACATCCATCCAACTGCATCATTTGATGGTTGGGAATGCCTTCTGATTCTTGATGGTGGAAAGAAAGCCAGAATGATCTATTTTTGCATGTAATCAACTGACCAAGAATGGAACCATTAGAGTGGTTTGCTTGAAGTGCTCTCACCTCAAAAAGTTCATGTTACAGGTGCAAAGCTTAGCTGCCCATTTGATAAGAATCAAAAGCATGGGGATGAGCAATACTTACATAGCATGAATATCTTTTCCATAAAAAATAATCTAATAAAGAGAAAAGCAGACGTGGAAGAACATTGTGAATCATGTTTCTGCCCAGCAGAGACTGCACGTCCACAAAATTATTCTTGTATATGTCAAGTTTGATTTCCTTGCCCTTTATGGTTGAGATCCTATATGAATCAAGCTTTATTATTTGAAGATTGGTTATTGGAGCACACGGAAGATCGAATTTTTTGGGATGTCAGGTCGAAATGACATAGTGTTTAGAGGAAAAAAAAGGGATCCGTTGGCCATAGCTACCATATTTGAAAATTTATTGATTGAATTTGTGCGAGCTCAATATTTTGGTGAAGTAGTCCAAAGGAGAACTCTACCCACTCGTTGGAACCCTCCTTGGAACTACTACTATGAACTCAATATTGATGGTGCAATACTTAAAAATGACTTCTAACAACTAATATAAGTGTCGCAAGAATAGCAATTATTATCAGAAATTACTTGGATCAGTCCATTGCAATGATGTCAAAAAAAGAACGGGAATTGTGATTTCCACTTGATGCATTGAAAATTAATTACATGAGTTGGTTTTTAGTTTGTGCACTAGACTTGAGAATCACTAATATTGTGATAGAAGGGGATGCCCAAAACATTAAATGACTTCCATTGCAAAAGAAGAAGATTTCTCTATTGTCGGAGCAATTATCGACTCGATGAAGTTTGAGGAGTTGTGCCATGCTCTCATGCAAGTTGAGGAGGGAATTGGATTACACATCTTTTAGCTAAAAATGCTTATTCGATTGATTTCTAATCAGTTTTGATTGGAAGATGCCTCTTTTTTTTCTTTTCCAAATCAATTGCCGGAAGACTAACGAGTTCCACGATTTAGCAAAGTCATCATCTTTTCATCAAAAAAAGATGGTTCACTTCCATGTGTTTTGCAATCATGGAAATGATTTCCATGAGTGAAGTTTTGCAATCATGCCCGGATCTGAATTCATGCAACCAAACTGCTCTGACTGTGTTGGAGACTTTCTGTGACCATTTTGCTAGGGCCATATTTAGAAGGTCAAGATGGTTGCTCGGTGGAGCCCAGCTGGTGTCAGCCACCCCCTGGGCTCAGTGCTGTGGCCATCCACATGGGGCCCATAGCCTCTCAGGTCCCCTGGCATTTCTAGTACATTGATCCCCACCAAGGCCATGGCCCAAAAACCAAAGGCCCTAAAGCCTCTTCTGACTTCAACTTGGGTTTGTTTACTTCCTTCCTTGTCTAGAACTCTGTAGTCTTATAGATTACTTTCTCTCAGGTTCCCAAAAGTCCACCTACTTGGAGCTTTGGGTCAAACACATTGGAAGCCACGGATGCGGGGGGAGGGAATCTAACAGTAAGAGAATCACCTTTTGATTAGACTCATCGATTGACCTTTTTCCTTCCCACAGATGGAAGGATTCCACTGTCTTTGAGATGTGACATCGATGGGTCACAAAAGATTGGCGAGCGGGAGTGTTCCCCCAGCCACGTGTTTTGGTCCCTGGTGGGGCCCTGTGGCTAAGTTGGCCCGTGAGTGGTTGCGAGGTGGGGCCAGAGCTGATGGGCCTACACACATGAATGAAACTTGGAGGCTTGTATGCTTGTGTGGGAGCTGACTGGGGTTTGCTTGCTTTTGTGGAGAGAGAAGGGGGAGGTGCGGATAGAAAGCAGTCGGCGAGAGGTCCTAAGGAGACAATCCCACGAACGTAGTCCAAATGAGAGGATCCCACCCTTAAAAGGAAATGGTACCTCAGGTGACATACGTGGCAAAAGGTTTGGAGTAGGGTGGTAAGTGGATCAGGTTCGGATCGAAATAGAAAACTATCAATCCATTTCCAATATGTTTATTAAACAATTCAGAATTTGAAATCTGGATGGACTTGATCGGTTTAATAAGCAGCTAATCTGATCTAACCTATTTGACATGTTTAATAAATATATACTATCAGTTCAAGTATGCAGTATATTTGTTTAATTGAAACATTTTTTTATCAAACAAGTATTACCTATTTAAATTAAACTCGTATAAATTGTTTAGCATAATTAATCACAAACAAAATAGAGGAAAATTTTTTTATCATAGAATTTAAGTTTCTTTTTCAAAGCACATATTTGAACATGTTTTAAGATGTCTGATTAAGTTAACAAAATAATGAACCAAATTAAATGGTACCTCTTCGGAGATATTGAACTAAATTTAGAGCTACAAACATAATATGTTGAAATTGGTTCCAAAAAACTAGCCCCTGACCCACGTTAAGATACACCACAAATCACATGGATTTCTATCTTAAGAATAAAGGTTCAAAATAGAATACAATAGCCAATAGCCTAGCCAAAATAGCTTGATATAAGCACTACAACTAGTTCGTTTCAGGTTTCAGGCTTTTAGTACTTCGAACTAATTTATGAGCATGGCCCTTTATCCGATCATCCTCTTCCTTGTTATGCTACGCCCATAACTATCTATAGCAAAATATGATAGATGAATTAATACAAATATGAATTTTTTACTGTAATTCAAATGAAAGAGAAACAAATTAAGGTCTTGACCACCTGAAAGAGCAGCTAAATTGATCATAGCTCTTAAGGTACTCGGCAAAAGCATGGCCTATGGAAGGATAACATGCAACATTGGAAGCTTAAGAGACCACTGAGTGATTATTTTAGATCCTACTTTTAGTAGCCAAACAAATGAAACAGATTCACAGGTAAAAGTTGCATCAAATAAACAATTTTTAGGATTTCATTATACAAGGAAATGGCTATGTAGAAAGAAAAACAAAGCCAAGATAATTTAATAGTTCACAACCATGCAACTTGCAAGAAAAGATTGCACTCTATGAAATGACAGCTTGAGTGAGCAAGCCCAAATTACTATCGCTTAACAATCTAGATATATATCAGCCCACAGATCCTTAATATTATCAAGAGTGCGCGCTAATAATTAAATTATAGCTGATTCTTTATCTACTAGTACACTAAAAAGTCCAAACTAAATGTTTAAATTGCCACAAAAATTTACAAACAAAAATTATTACATAATAAGAGAGTTAAAAGTATCTATCAAAAGCAACTACAAAAACTGCAAATCTATGATAGGATTCATCATGAGAATTTTTATAAATATTCAGCTTTATTTTTGAGACTTAAGTTCAGGACATATACTATAAACTCATCTCACTTAATTTCCAAAGTATCTACACTAAAATATTGCAAAACTAATAATTGTTCATTCAAAAAGCAGGTAATGCTATAAGTAATGAAATATATACTTTTCTTTCCAAACATCCAACTCCAAGTACAAATTAAGGCCTTAGAGTGAACATTTACATTTGCTAAGAACTCTCCCATCAATACTAGAAACGTATTAGAGGCCACTGTAGAAAGGGAATACTTAAGATATCATGTCTTGTAAGAGAAACTTAATGATATCAAATTTGATTGGCTTTCCAAAATTCAAGGATGTCTAGCTTTATCTTTCTATCAACTAGTCTTAGCTCATCAAAGTATAATTTCATGTGTGACTTTTGCGCAGAAGGTTATTAATTCGATGTTTTCAAATGTATCAAAATTTTGCATTATTGAAAAAAATGAATTGAGTTATTTCTCATAAGCAAACTATGTATAAGTATAATGCACGAGTTTATTAATTCTGACAACATATTTTATATTACCTTCGAAATTTACATTTTTCTAGTCATGAACTACCAAGCTCCATGTTTTCATGATTTGATATGCTACTACTTGAAGCCTTAGAAGGAGCAAGTTAAAGAGAGAAAATATGTTGTGATGAATGTGCATGCACTTAGTGGAACCATTTCCATATAGCTTCTTATAACAAAACTCCATAAATTGAGTTTTGTACCAAGAATCCAAAATGATGGTTGCAGCCAAAATTAAGCAATATGACCAATATGCTTTTCAAACTTTACAAATATCCATCTTATTGTTTTTTGCATCAAATCATTTAGACTTTGCATTTTTTGTCTCAATGTAAGCTCATTCATGAAAACTTATGAAACATACAATTTAATTTAGGGTATTTAACTCTTAAAAATATTGAAGTGGCATCAAAGAACACACCCTAAAACTTGCAAGTCTTTTCTACTTTGTTCCACTTTTCTTTAGATGGACAACACCTATAATTAGAATTACTAATTATCAAAAGAAAAGCATGGCGATAAAAAAGAGAACTTTCAAACATTAAAAAAATAAACTTTCATCTTGTAAAAAAGCTTACTTTAAGCATTTTCTATTCCCTAAAGAAATTTGGCTATAACATTCCAAAAAATTTTGTTTTCTAGCATGTGAGTTTCTCATCTCTCTCTTTTAGTCCCTCTAATGTAATTAAATTAAGAATATGAGTACAAACTTGAAAATGAAAGAACTATTAAAAAATGTATTCCTCAGATTAAGTTGGATCTTTTTAACATGTGAACAAAAATATCATTTGCAGATGTCTTATCTAAAGTCATGCACTACAATTTCTTTTCAATTTTCTATTTAGTCATTGGATTATAAATTATTCCACATAAATAAATGCCATTATATCAAGGAGGCATGAAAGGAAATTTAGAATTTTCTTTTGTGGCAAACATTCTTCATCAATCACAAATATCCACCTAGAGTAAAAAAGATCCTCAAATCTAAAATCAAGCTTATCCTAAAAAATTGAGTATAACCATGATTCTAGATTTTCCTTCTATTTTTTTTATATGATTTCAATATATCAACTTTGGGAATATTCCTTGATACTAATTTGGCATCCTTACAAACATAAGCAAACAAAACTCTAAACACTTCATAATCGATAAATGAAATGGTAGATCATGTTTAATAATTGTAAATATTACAAAAATATAGGATCAAATATTATAGAATGCTTTGGCATAAATCCTTTCAAATTGTGATAAGATTATTTATCCTATAACATAATTCTTTCTACACTTCTGCACATGATGTTTTAAATTTTCAGTCCCAATAACTCTACCACCAATTGAATATTCTTTGCCATATCGATCACTTCATTTAAGCGATAATAATTATAAATGGGTGAAGTTATCTTTCTTTTAAATTTGATATATTTAGAGTCACTTGCTATCTTTTTATTAGGAACTCAAAAGATTGATTCATTAGACTAGCTATATCATCTTTACTCGAAGCCTCCATATCTACACTAGGATCTTCAATTTCAATACTATCTCTATCCATCTACAATATGTAATTTAAAATAATATCAAAAGATCAGCATATAATACCAAAACTAGTGACAAGAGGCATGTTGAAAATTCTATAAATAAACTAACATGCATGCTAAATTTGACTTACACTAAATAAGTTATTTAACATTATAATTTTAACATGGACCCAAAATATTTTACTTACAACTTCCTCCACAACTAGAAAGTGAATTATACTTAAAATAAAATTTATTAAAACATATCATTAGCCAAAGACCAGTTGATAAATCATTGTTTTTTGTTGATAAATTGATAAATTTTATAATTCTATTCATCTAATGAAAACTATGACTACTTAAGTCATGCATTTAACAGTCAAGGTAATTGATTTATGCAATAAATGAGACGTTAAAAATCTCTCTAACAACCATATATTATTGGAAGCTGTATTAGAGTTTAAATAAAAAATGATTAAAATAGAAAGAATGATATCGCTAGATATAACTAATAAATTTTTATCTGATATACTTCATGCATGCAATAATCTAGTATGCTGTCATTAGCAAAATAAATGCATTAATAAATCAATAAAATATATGCATGTACCAAAAAAGTAAGCAAGCAAGTATTAAAGAAGCTCTCTAAGCTTCTAACAATCCTATATCAATACACCATCTAGTTAAACCAACCAAAAACTATGTTAATAGATACTATCTAGCTAAAATAACCAAAAATCTAATGCAAGAATGCTAGATTTCTAACATATTTAATGCTTTAAAAATAATACTTTGAAAGAAATAAATCTCTTTAAATAAGAGCTAAGAACATCTCTCTCCCTCTGCTACTACAAGTTTAGATATTAAATCTAGAAAGAAAAAAGAGAGGAAAATGGAGGAGTGGAGATCACAGCCTTTGAGGAGTGGCTTGATATTCTGAATGGTGAAATGCCATTATGGAAGTTGGAAGCCGCTGTTGGAGTGGCAGCTCCTAAAATCATGGTGAAAAGTATCCCTTGACAAGATTATTTGGTAGTGAGGAAGGCATGGTTGCTCACATAAGAAGTAAGACAAAAAAAATTAGCCCAAACCTAGGGTCTCATAAGATATTCAAAGAAAAAGAGAGATGAGCGGATGAGCGGAGGAGGCAAGGCTTATTGTGTAGTAGCTGTAGCCAAGGGAAGAGAGGCAAGAAAAGAAGAGATTTGAACTCTGGAGTCTTGCCCAAAGAGAAGAAGAGGGACTTAGCGCTAGCCAATGCTTTTTAGAATGAGAGAAGAGGAGATAAGAGATTAAGAAAAGAGGAACGGGAAGAGAGGTAAGAAAAAAAAAGATTTAGATTTTGAAGTCTCATAGAAAGAGAAGGAAGGGCGTAACCCTAGCCAACGCTCTTTAGAATGAGAGGAGAGGAAAAGAAAGGCACTCAACACTATGCCCAAACTCCTCATGTGTATATAAATATATATGTATTTATATGTGAGTTAGGTAAATAGGTTAACCCAACCCGACCTTATATGATTTGATTATTAGATGGGCTAAATAAGTTTAAGACATTGAAACGCAAATAGGACCCATTTGATAAACTTGTCAAGATGAGTTGACCTATTTATAATTTGAACTTGTTTAGTTCAAACCCCAACTTGTTTATTACAGACCGCGCATGAGTTGGGTTGACAGGTAGAGTCATAATTTACCACTTTTAGTTTGGAGAAATGAAAAAAGTGGGCCACCTTCACCAAAGTTAAATCCCATAAAGCATTGACAATGAGAGTGGCTTTGTAAGCAGGAATATTCCTATATTTAGGAAATGTACAAAGGAAAAAGAAATATTTCTTAAAGACCAAAGAAATAACTAGGCAAATTTATAAAGCCACACTCATTATGTGATAGGTAAAGAACATTTGAACCTAGCTTCTAGCACCTAACTCCACAGTTGGACTAATGTAAACTCAATCTGTCTATGAGATGGTGTTGTCGGAAGTGATCGAGTTACCTATGCAATGTATTTGTTTGAAAGATTTTTAAAACATTCAGCGACTAATCATAGATGATAAATGAACATGTGAAACATCTAAGAATCATTAAGTCAAGAAGAGTGGATTATCACAATTGAATTGGCGCTATAAATTTGCGGAAAGCAGTAATTGAAAACTATAAGATATTTGAATGTAGCTGCCCAACAACTTAGACCCCTCAGGGACTTACTTTAGAATTGTTTAAACGAACTTAAATTAGCCTACACTGCTTTAAGCTAGTGCTTGATGGATGAGTTTGATCAAATTATTATATCTTAATCTGTTGAAAGATGGATGGGTAGGATTCATGCTTGATCCTAGTCAAAGTTGTGCATTCTACGCGGTTTCTTGATTTCGATTCTAACACACGTTTACTGGATTGCTTCTTTTTGACTTGCTTTCCCTACCGGTCAACACCAATATTATCTCTATGATCCATCAACACCGACTCTAAGGTATGGGGGAAATTGAGGTCCAGCAAATGTTTGATAATATTAAATTCTAGCATAAGATTTGGAGTCTAACAAAATCTTTAGTGATATTAGCAGATAGGATTGGTGTCTACCAAACATTGGTGCCCAAAGTTGCCTAACAGGAAAAGAGAACCTGAGAACAAATCTAGGTAAAAATGAGAGAGAGAGAGAGAGATCTAGAGAGAGAGAGAGAGAGAGAGAGAGAGAGAGAGTTCAAGCAAACTAATCTTGTCGGTTAGGCAGGCTTAGGCATAGTCAGGTAGTGGAGAACTAGCTTACGATGCTCCTCATCGAACCTAGAGTCAAGTCATGAGGGCCCATTGAACTAATATTTTTATTAGGATGAATCTTTTAGCTTTATTGACTCTTTCTAATAACTATAATGACCTCATCTCTGTCTTATAATTGAGGTATTGATATATAACGTGGTTTGAAATATGTAACGAGCACAAACAGTTCATAGGTGGCACAAGTACTCTATGAGATATGGAAATTTACTAACAAACTCATGCAAAGAAAACCAATCACCCTCTTGTGCTGCAGTAAATGTTCATGAAAAACTTTTGAGTGTTAATGTGTATATATACTATGAGTTTACGTGGATGCATAGACTTGATGCATTTTATGCACCAATGAGCAACAGCTTACTGGCGCATAATTTGTAGTTTATTACAGCAACAAGGATTGAAATATTGCTGTGGGACGCCAATGATCAGTCACAAAAAATTTTCTTTTGTAACATTACATTTTTAATTTGATAATATTTATGCTATATTGATACACAAAGTTGTTTGTTCGGTTCTGTACCCTCTGTATATATATATATATATATATATATATATATATGCATGTAGGTACGTATGTATATGCATATGCATGTTTATGTATATGTGGGTAATGTATGTATGGATGCACATAAGTATGTTTTGAACCTTAATGCTGAGGAAGAAGGTCCAAAACAATCTATACCATAGGTACGTAAAGGAAATGATCCACATATAAATAAAGAAGGTTACAACCTGCTCCGCTATGGTCTAGTCGATATGCCACATGTAGAAATGTATAGTATTGTTTACAGTTCAAGCTATAAGAATTTCTGATAGGTTGGGTGTGTTCCAAAATTTAATTTTAAAAGGTTAGAGGTCAGCTTCCTTTCCATTAAAAACTATCCATATGCCTCCAAAAAAAAAAAAAATCACGCATTTCGAATAGGTAGTTCAAGAGTTACACGAAACACCTATAGAGCAAACATTTACATGCACTGCATGCCTTGCAAGTCATGCAATAGAACACCCATATTTTTTCTTATTTTATTGTTTGGATTTTTAACAACCCTTTTTCATTATCTACTTTGTGTGATGAATCTAATAATACCCCCCAAAAAATGCCAAAGCAAAGCAGAATTTGTTCATAACGCTTACGATGAAACCATATATTCATCATTCTTCAGATTATTAAAACCATCTCCATTCGACATCATTCCATGGCCAGACCTCCACAACTAAACCTTGTGCCTACTCTTCCCGCGATTCACTATATGTTTCAGTATCGTACATTAACATGCCTGCTCTAACCAATACGTGAACTGATTCTTTGAGCTCACCCCAAAGAATACAATGAACTAAAAGGCCACAAATCAATGAAACAAAAGATAACAAAATCCAAGTTTGTGAAGAGTAGGAAATAGCTCAAAATATCTTCCTTCCTAGTTGAGCCGGACAAAGTTCTCTCCATAGGGAAGCCTACCACTCAAACCTCTCGCCTTCACCCTTAATAATACACCCTTAAAAATCTTGTTTAATAACCAGGATTCATATCTTTTATAGTAGATATGTCATTCTGCACTCATTATTCTTATATATCTAACAATGCTTCAATAAACTTCATGTGGCCGGCACGGTTTATGCTTAAAAATCATATCATGTAACAGTCAGGACATTGGAACCAACCATCAACAATATCATATCATATTAGATTATACATCTACAAAAGAGTTCCATCTTCCATCTATTCTTTTGACAAAAATAAAACAAAAAAAGGGAGAAAATTAAATGGAACTCTGGAAAGCGGAAAGAACCAAAAAGCTACCACCTTTGTTTCCGCCACATCTTCCACGGGATTCCCCCCATATCTACTATCCGTTACAGATCTTTTCCAACCAAAACAAGCAACCAGAACAGAACCCTTCCATGTACACGTCACCCCCGCGGCGCCATAATCCCCTTCCTTTCCTTTCCCCCACCCTTTTTTTAGCAAAAAGAGGACCAGAAAAAGCTCCACCCTTATCTAAGTCTAACCTTCTGAAGTGAAGTCCAAAAAAGGAAAGCTTGGGAGGGGGCGTCACAGCTCCCGGGGGTCTACGAAGATGGAGTTGCCCGGCGGCGACTTGGTCCAGTCCCCCACAGCCCCGCCGTCGCCGTAGCCCTCCGCCAGCCGCTTCGCGCACCACAGGTCCTCCGCGAACGACAGCCTCCGCCAGTGCGGGATCCCCCGCCGGAGCGGCTCGCACGCCGCCACCTCCGCCGCCACCACCCCCGCCGTCCCCTTCCCCATGTTGTGCGCGTGCCTGCACAGCGCCTCCACCATCGCCGCCGCCCCCGGCCCCTCCCCACCTATCCCGTACAAGAACAGCGCCCCGAACGGCTGGAATATGTCCGGCACCGACGGGATCTGCAGCCACGGCAGCGCCCTGTCCGCCGCCCTCGTCGCCCACGCCAGCCCCCGCCGCACCCTCGACGCCCCCCGCACCTCCAGCCGGAACACCCCCCCGCAGTTCCACACGCTCACCACCGCCCACGACTCCGGCGGCGCACTCAAGAATCCTTCTGTCCCAGGCCACTTCCACTCCCCTCCGCCGCAGCTGCCCGCCGGAACGGCCAAGAAGGTGCCGAGGGAGAGGTGATTGGAGAGGACGGCGTCGATGTCGCGGGGGAATAACTCGGTGGTGGAGAAGTGGAGGCGATAGAGGGACTCGGCGTCAGCGACGGGGAGGCGGAGGATGCGGACGAGGCGGGGGATGGGGAGACGGTGGGCAAACACCGGGTGGACCAGGATCGCCGGGGTCCGGAACTTGGAGTACCCGCACCGCCCGGTGAACAGCCGGACCGACGCTTCGTTGTCCTTGTCCGTCGCCATGTACGCGTACTCCGCCCCTTGCTCTTTAAACCATTCCTCCAACCTCCTCACTAACCTCAACCCAATTCCCATCCTCCTACAATAAAAATTATATATATCTTTTAATAAATAAAATAATATTTAATAAAAAAAAACATATACGGAGAGAGTAGTGATGGCGGAGGGGGTTACCGGTAGAAGGGGGAGACGCGGAGGCCGAGGATGTAGGCGACTTTAGTGTACATAGGGGCGGGGAGTGGGTTCTGGTGCTTCATGGCGGTGACGGCGCCGGCGTTTCGGGGGATGCTCTTGCCGCAGGTGACGGTCTTGACGCTGCCGCGGATTATACCTACGATCTCTTTCACCGGCTCACTTGTTTCAGCAACCTAAAATTTTAAAACTTTCATATATAATAATAACAATAATAGCATATATAATCATTCTATATATATATATATATATATATATATATATATATATATATGTAAAGTAGCAAATAGAAAAGAGAGAGATGATAATTACGAGCATGAGGAAGGCCGGAGAGTGTCGGACGCGGGAGACGGGGTCGCCGAGGTGGTCGGTGAAGAGAGTCATCTCACCGCTGGGTCCCACCTCGCACATCCGCTCCATGGCCTCGGCTCGCAGCCGGTCTCTCTGCTCCTCATACTCTCTCACCACAATTCCTTCCTCCATCTCTATACCTATAGTGCCGTTGGTAGTGGTGCTATGAGCAAAGGCAAGAGATATAGATGGGAGGGAGAGGAGAGACTCAGAAGTTGAAGGAAGGAGAGAGGAGATAAGAGTGAGGGATGGTTTTACATCACTCTCTTGAATCACGTGTAGAGCAAGAATAAGGGCAACTAAGGAGAGGAAGAGGAGTTCACTCTTTTTTTGAGCGCCTTAAGAGTTGGTGTGCGAGTAGTTTAAGATGATTGGGCTTTTAGTGTGATGGGGTTGGAGGGGGGGGGGTATATATACTAGTTTGTGTAGGGTGGTGGGGTTGGGATGAGGGGCCTTCCCTTCGCTCTCTGTCTCTCCAATTTCCTCTTCTTTTTTATTAGTTTATTCCGTCTAGAATCCTCCCCTTCTCTCTCTTTCTCTTTCTCTCGCGTTATTAGTATCGCATTTATTTTAATTGGAAGTAAGTAGTAAAGGCGGTGGAAACAACGTAGACGTAGGGGGAGGAAGGAGGGGGTAAAACTGCAAAAGGCTTAGAGAGAAATGGCGGCTGTGACTGCGCGCGGACTCGTGGGTGTGCTCCCTGGTGTTTTTTTATTTATAGTCATTTATTTCCATGGAGTAGATACGTGTATCGTGCCATTAATTATGGCCCAGCACCAATAACTTGTTGCTCCCAACATTGAACGCGTGTCCATAGTATCATAAATCATATGCATGCATCCATGCATCCTCATTCACCATACATGTGATGTGGTAATTATAGAGGCCAGGAAGAGACATATTACATCATTCCCATATTACATGTCCGCAACTGAATGCAAGACTAAAGAACTTCTACTACTCGAAATTTTCCGTTATGTCCTGCGAGCATGATGTAATTGAGCAAATTGTCATTAAAAAATTGAGCATGGTATAAGAAAGATCTTAAAATATGATTGCTGCTTGAGTGCAAAAGAACAAGAATATTTCCTTTGATCATATGATCAGAACATCAGTAAGGAGTCTTCTACAATAACTATTGTGAACGGTAGACTTCGGCGATTGTTTCGGCGTGGGCTTGAGACTGCAAATCAAACCATAGAGCCCTGCTCTCGAACTGGGCTTGAGAACTGCTAAGTGAAGGGGAGCAACCATAGAAACAAACAGATAAGAATGACCTATTATAATGGAAGGAGCTTCAATTGCGGCAGGAAAATAAAGATGTATAGAGCATAAACAGTATGGGAAAATATTTGCAGAAAAATGAAGCCATCCTAGATCAACATAAGATTCACTTGAAGGAAATGGCAGGATAGATGGTTAAGGGATCACACTTTGGAAACTCTCTTTCCACATCTATATAGGCTACCAGACAACAAGGAAACAATGGTGGCAAAATGCTGCGATCCATAAGCTAAAAGTTGGAATGTTAGCTTAAATGCACCTCTCTCATCAGGAGCCTGGAAGGAACTAAAGGAGCTTGAAGCATTTTTCCTTTCAGATGGCCAGGACAGAGCAAATTGGAGATGAACAGAAAAACAAGGTTTACTGGATCCTTTTACAAATGCATCAAGCCAGAAGTGATTTAGCCTATAAATTTTTTCATGTGGCTGGCCTTGAGTAGCAAGCTTAACACAAGTGAGGCCCTCAACAAGAAGGTTTGGTATGCAATGTTGAATTGCCCATTGCGCAAAGAAAGTTTTGAAAACATAATTTTCATTGACTCTTGAATTGTCCTTATGCTAGAAGGTCTTGGAGTCTTATTGGAGCTCTCTTGTGGATTAATTGGCCAAAGGAGAGGACCGTTAGGATAATATGGAGCTGATGTATTAACGAATAGCATGGAACTCTGTTATGGAACTCTGTTATGCTTGCATTAGCTTGGGTTATCTAATCTGGTTGTAAAGGAATAACCCCATCTTCCTCAACAAAGAAACAAGTGCAAAGCAAACTCTTTATGTAGCAATGGAAACACTCTTAAGCTGGGAGTCGCTGGTTTCATACAAGCTTCTAATTTGTTGCCACTTATTTTTGAATGGATTAAGAAATTCAGTGAGAGGCTGATTATCCTTGCATTAGTCAACCACTTAATGTAGAGTTTCTTTGTTATCTGACTTTATTTTCTTAATGAAGATGGGTGGAGCTTCTGCTCTTCCTCTTTCGAAAAAAATGGTAAACAGGACTCTATTTCTCATTGTAACTTGTCCATATTATAATACCCAGGTTACATTGTAAACGGCTTTATTTAATTAACTAGCATATACCCCACACGATGCCCCAGATATGATTTGTTTATCTATTTTTAAATTAATCTTGAAATATAGCATAGCAGTATAATAAATTATATTTAAAATATTATGCATATTTATTAAAGTCATCATGGTGTCATTACAGTATTACAAAAGCTGTTACTTCAAGCCATAAAATAAATTATATATATGTAGGCTAAAGTATAGAATATATTAAATTTCAAGATCGTAGATACGTCAATTGGTTTGAGTTTGAGTTAAAACTAAATTATGAACATATAATTATTATGCATGATATTAAATATATTTTATAATAAATTAATATATATATATATAATATTTTTCTTATGTATAATTGTTATATTATATTAAATTAATTATGAATGTTGGATATATTTATTTCAATTGTTATATAAATTTTGTATTAATTGTTACAATGTTTGTATAACAAATTAAAAACCACTATTATATAGCCTTAAATTGTTTATTTACATGTTTCAGTGTTGTCCCGTGGATTTAATTAATACATAGCTATCTTATCAATGATAACATGTAATGTGAGATGGATATAAATCTTGTCATCAATACTAATATTCACATGACGAGTGATTAAAAAATATTACTTTATATCCTACAATTAATTAATGCATGATTTAATTAATACATTGATTTAATTAATATATGGTTTTTACTTTATTAATTATAAAATAGAATGTGAGAATGATTAAAACCTTATCATTAATGTTAGCAGAGGCCCTATTTTAGTACATATGGAGTAGATGAATTGAATGGAACTCAGATATTTTCTTAAAAGAATTAAAAAAGAAAATATAAATAGGAATCTTTTTCTCATTGTAAGTGTAACTTGTCTAGGTTAGTGCCCATATTTAGATACTATCTGCTTTTTCCGGATAACATAGGATTCAGGCATTAAATGGCATACATGTAATTAAGAGGTACTTATTTATTCTAATGCTAAGAATGGGTTTGGTCCTAAAAAAATAATTTTTTTTATTAAAATAATTTTTTTGTAAGCTAATACCTGCGTATATGATAGCTGAGATAGTAATTTTTGTACATTTAATTAAAAAATACCATATTCCAAAGTAGTTTTTATTTAGTACAGTCACTATCTTTCTAAAAAAAATTATATAAAATATCTATTATATTTTTAATTAAAAAAATTTTATCTCATTATATCTAAAAGTCTAAAGGTTTTTTTATAAAAAAATTATCGTAATTTTCAGCAGGCAAGAATTAAAATTTTTTATGCATAATTTTTTTATAAAATAACTTTTATTTCCATCCAAAAACTATTTTTTATTTTTTAAAAATTAACTAATTATACGATATTTTTTATTTTTTTTTGTGGCTTACACCTTCCTCGCGGACCGTACAGTCTTCAGTTCGTTCGAGGATTTACCGGAAGAGACAAAATAAAAAGGAAAAAAACTTTTTTCTTTTCTACGACAGACCGCCGCCGGAAAAGGTGACATGGCGGGACGGCCGCCAGGCTTGGGGCGCGCTACGACCTCCCAGGCCTCAAGGCCACGGATGCTTGACACGTGGAATTTCGAGGCGGCGATCACATCATCACGGCAGATTAACGGCTGGTGGAGGTGATAAGAGTTCCCGTGGTCCCCACCTCCCACTCGACCTTATCCCTCAGTCCACGATACATACATAGCCGCTGCGGACCAGCTTAACAAGATACTTCTTGGGTTCTTTTCCGTTACTGTCGAACCGTTAGCCAAGCAAGTTCTCCGTTGCGGCCGAAGGCCGTTACGGGCGACAACGATCGGGAGTTGCCTTCTTTTGCCTACGTTGTGCTGACTGTGACGGGCGGCTCTATCCCGCACAACGCCATGTGGGCCCACTCAGCTTTGGACAAATCAATAATGGCCATCCAATCATTTTTAGGTCATTTTCAACTCTAAATCAGACAATTTAGATCAATATGATAGAACAATGTCTTGTATAACTAAATAGAAAGCTACATTTATGCTCTAGCTTGTTTTAGGTTAGTCATGTGCATTGCATGATTTTGTACCATGAACTTAAACAACCTTGCTTTTCTCATGCTAGTAACAATTGCCTTCATTTGCTTTTTGATACGTAGAAGATTATTAGAAATTTTCACAATAATTTGAAGGTTCAAAGTAATTCCTTGTGATCGAGATACCATGATATATAAAGGGTATCAAACAATGAATGCCATGTTAGTAAATCCATTGTGGTCGTTATCGGTCAATCATGTTGGTGTAATGACATCGACCTCAACATTAAATTGAGCGATTTTGGGTGGCCATGGCCTTCTTCATAGCCTTTCATCTATTCGCTTGACTTGTGTTGCTTGGTTTCCTACTTGAGTTATAAGGAGGTGGGGTAGGTAACCTAATTATTAAGAGTACAAGATAGATAGTTGTTCATTAGTTATATCAGGAATTTGGGATGTCTTTCATGGCTAAGAAGTTATGAGCTGCCATGCATGAATGTGAGATGAAGATGTGAAGAGAGCAACTAGGATGATGAAAGCAATGATAGTGATATTGATGATAGTTACAATAACAAGGACAATGTTTACGACGATAGTAATGATTGGCTGCATGGCTACCATGTGAATTAGTGGAAATGGGGAATGCTTCTCCATGTCAATGAATGCTCATCCAACTAAAAATCCAATCATGATTAAGCACTAGGGTCAACAAGAAATAATAGTATTGAATTCAATGAGTTTGGACTGAAGCTATCATATAAGAAAATTGCCTTGAAAAATTTGAAACATATTAACAAAATGGGTGGAATGGGACCATTATAAGGTGTTTTAAGCTACTTTACAATCTTGATGATGCTATCTTGTGACATCTTTTATTCGATAAAAGAATTGATGTGCTAGAATAAAAAAAATCTAGTTTCTTATCTCTACTTAATCATTCATGTATCAAAAATGCATAATACTGTATATTTAAAAAGACAGACTGTAACTCATTGTGTTCATTGACCCATATCAGATTAGTTTAAACGAAGATAGAAGAGAAGAGAGAGAAGAAACAATCGAGACAAGATAGTCTTATTTATAGGCTTTGCATCACCGGATCATCTCTTTCTCCTCGGACATATGGCCAAGAAATCGTACACAATTCTTTCACATTTCAATTATAATGCCAACCGATATAGAACACAATGTAGAGTTGTCGGGCCAGACAGGTACCGATAGGCTCTTAGGCTAGCCCATGACCATGCGTCAAAATCTTTTCTTACCCACAGCCCAAATAAAGTAAGTAAAAAACAATACTTAGGGAGAGATGAAGCCAAAGAAATATTGTCAACTAGTGCAACATGTTTGCTATAATTCCGCCTTATGTTTGGTTAGGCTTGTTCACACAAAGCCCATAAAAGAAATGTGTTGTTCAATGTGGACTAGGGAAGGAGATTTGGGCTTGCAGGGGTTGTCCCATAAAAATCTTTGAGTGGGGGCATTGCTCGAGGAATGATGGGATTAGTTAAAAGTTTAGCAAGAGGTTGGCTAGCTTATTCTTCTTCTTCCCTCCGCCATTCACTCTCATTTGTCTTCCTTTAGGGAAAACAAAGGCATCCATGACTTGGACGTCCAACCACCTAAGGCTTTTTATAATCTAATTCTGTAGAAGCTCATGACATCGAGACCTTCAATTTGACCTGGACTTTCCCTTATTTTGTCATAAACCAACAGGATCTCCAAGCTCACCCTACTTCATTCATATGTTTGCAGTCTAAAGCCTTTCAATCTCTGTCTATAGTTTTTTTTATTGTGAAGTTTCCAATGCAAGGGTGAGGCTGACCCCCATAACAACGACCTTCTAACCAGAACTACCCATTGGCGACCCTTTAATATTTCCGGGTCTACATTCATAAAAAAAAACAAAGAAAGAAAATTTAATGGCTCGCCAGACCACCTGTCGAGTCTCAATCAATCAAAGGCAGTCCACATCCTAGTAGCCGTGAGGAAGGATGTAATCCAAAAAGGGTGGGACCCACGTCAAGGGCCCTCTCCACACGTGATGTGGCGTGGGGCCCTTATTTCTTTGGCTTTGGGTTGCCATTGGAGCGCATGTGGGACCCATGGAGAAATAAGAAACTTCTTCCTGAAGTCAAGATTAAACTTTGCCGATGTTTGGAAGGGGTGCGAACTAGGTCAGAAAAATATCCATTTCGGTCTGTTCTCATGTATTCACTTTTGCATTCGTATTCCCAACAACAACAACAACAAAAAAAAAAAAAAAAAAAAAAAAAAAAACACCACGATAGGATATGGATGTATATCCAATCTTATCCTTATCCGAATATTTGGTTCTATTTGTCATTCTATGCCGTTTTATACAGAGCAATCTTTGTTTTATAGATGACTTTTTAAACTCAATCTTTTGGGATCTCCAGAAAGAGTGAAGTAATGAAGTAGATATATCTATATTGAATTTTATATGAGAAAATTATAAAAAAGGTTTTATATAAATTTATATTTTTGAAAGCATGAATTGCTTCAATTTTAGGAGCTTAGTTGTAGTCAAAAAGAGTTTTAGAATAAGTGAAACTTCTAATTAAAGACGTAAATTAGAAAATTTTTATTTTGGTAGAAGTTTGGAAAATATTTCTTTATTTTTGTAGTAAGATTAGGGAAGAAGAGTAGTCAATATGAAACTCATGATGTGATATGCTTGATTTCTGTATAATTTTCTAGAATTTTGGAGAGGTTAGTGCATTCTATCTCCGATCTCTTTACTAGGTACAAAAATATGAATATGGATTTTGTTCTCCAATTAATATTTATATCCAAATTTGTATTCATATATGTCAAGTAAAAATGGGTACTAATATGGATACAGTGACATTTGATCTATATTCATTCTATCTTTAGCCTTAAAGCTTGATATGCACAAGAGAAGATAGATGAAAATAGCAACAAACTAAAAATTGTTTGATCATTTATGTTACTTAATGGATATATTTTTAATTTTTTAGGGGTGTGTTATTCTTGTCACTTTTTATTAGATGTAACGTAGAATAATCTAAAAGAAGTATCTATATTGACAAGGGCTTTTTTCTCTAAATGGAATGGGTGAATGAGTTATTTTTCTTCCTAGTTGCATCAAGAGTCATCCGCCAATGTGAATCAATGTGGACTATGACTTGGCTAGTCTCCTTAAAAATATTTATCGACCATACCAATTAATCTAGTTTGGCATTTAAAAAAACATAAAAACATTTGAGACTATGTTTCATTCATTTAGAATAAATATTTATCAACATATCTCATTGACAAAGGAATGAAAATTTGCATTGCTAGAAAAGCCAACCATAGTGCAAGCAATACTAGTCGTCGTTTTCTCAAAATTGGATTGCAACAACCACTAAGATGTCAAGACTCAAGAGTGAGGAGATATGCTTAGGAAAAACATCCACAAAATCTATAATAAAGATATTGTAAGAAAATCGCAAGAGATAAGCAAGCAAGGTTGTGGAGACGATGCATGCCACGTAAAAATAAATCCGAAAGAATATGATGGTAATTAACTCATTCACTATCACTAGCTATCACTTCTCCTTTTCTTAGTCTTCCATCTTTCACTATCAATAATTTTGTTTGTCTTCCATATATACACTTTCCAATCTCTGATAATGAAGTATGATTTTTTTTTTTAACACAAAAACTTAAATTAGGGTGAATATGTAAATTTTGTTTAGTTGAGTTTCATGTATAACAACTTAAATGCTTTTCTCGCTAGCTTTAGAAAACTTGTCTATAAGATGCTAGATTTTTTTTGCATAAATATCCTCCTAAATATCGAATTTTGTATGAATACCCTTTCAAAATTGATATTTGCATGTATATCTTCGTAAAACACTTATTTTGTTATTCTACCATATTTTTATTTTTATTTTTGCATATGTACCCATTATATCTAACGACGCTAAAAAATTAACGGTTTTTAAATTAAAATAACTAAAATATCCTTAATGGGTAGACATACAAATAGATCGTGATCTTGATAGTAGGAGGAAAAAAGGGACAATAGCAGAATTTTAAAATTTTATTTTATTTTTAATTAATATAAATATAATTTTTCTTAACACCGTTAGAACAACCGTTATATTAGGAACATTTGTACAATAACAAAGTTTTACGAGGGTATACATGCAAATATCAATTTTGGAAGGGAATTAATGCAAAATTTGATATTTAGAAAGATATCTATGCAAAAAAAACCCAAATGTTGGAAAACGTTTGCCCCTTAATTATCAAGAAGGTGTAATAACATGTCCTTAGTCATATGTATCTTTATAGGATTCGAATATAATCATAAAGTTCTCTTAGAGGATAATGAGGAAGCCTAGTTAATAAGAAGTCTATTTAAGGAAATATGCACTATATTTTGGAAGTTTGAGAAAGAGATGCACCAACATTATAATAAGTCTTACTTTCATCCAAGAATTGAACCTAAAACCTCTACGTACTGACAGGGCAAGCTCCAACTCGAAAACAAGAGTTGCATTGAGTGGTTTTTGGGTACTTTACCAACTAATTCGCTTACAAGTTTTGATTTGTAGAGATGAGAAATAAGCGTGCCTTTGTACATTGTCCTCCAAAGTACAGATGTTTTATACTGATAGAGGAACATGCGACAGTGGCAGCATCTGTTACAAAGTAGAACTACACTTGAAAAGTGTCCTCTCAAGACCAAGGAAAGTCTAGTCAGACTGAAGTTAAGGAAACATGCTTTACATCGAGTGGATGCGACGCACTTCACTAACCATCTTTCCATTTAGGTTTCTAGAGATTAGAGCTCCAAGTTCGGATCTCAATACATTATTCCAAATATTAGATATTTGTTAGGTGTGGAGTAACAAGTCTAAGGCAGTTTGAATTTTCTTGGGTGCACCTTTGTCTACACCATACATAGTTGCCACATCATTCATCTCGAACAGCTCTTACTTATTTCAGAAACATATTCAGACTTTTTCAAGCTCAATATACAGTGCATCGTGGAGATCAAGAAGATGCATCTATGTTCGAGATTAGATAACGTACGACTACCCATGATGATATTGTAGTTTACGATGCACAAATTGTACCGCAAGGAATCCCGTTCGATAGCATGCTATTGGTGTGAACTTGCAAATGCACCCTTCGTAACACAAACCCATTTCTTGCTCTGGATTCCAGCAAGCTCATCCTAATTTAATCCCATCACTCATCAAACATGCCTATCCTAACTAGCGACCGGCTTAATGGGTTTAAAAGGTAGAAGAAAAGCAGGGAAATCAACATAATCATAAGCCCATGAGCCAGCAAATATGTAATATAAAACCCAATTAGAGCCAAAGCATTCCCATATGGTACCCAAGGCCCAACTCAATCCAAGCCACCAATCTGTTCCAACCAATTCAAATGATGCCAACTTCTTGCCTCCCCAATTCATATTCTCATGATTTGGTTCTACTTTTGCTCCAGCTGGAAAAGGGAATGAAGCCTGAAGAATCCCACTCTCCCCTGATAGCTCCAAAATGTCTGACCTCACTTTCCAAACAAGGTCATGGGTCCCATGGCTCCACTAGGCCGACTCGTGTACCAAGACAAAGTCACCAACACCACCACCACCACCATTCGAGCCAATACCTGGCCCGACCCAATTCATGGGTCCCACCCTGACAAAGAACCAGTTTGACCACTGCCTGTGAAATGACTAACAGCAAGCAAAGCAGAGTGGGTGACAGCACGGAGGGAGAGAGAGAGAGAGAGGGGTTAAAAGAAAAGGTTAAGTGGTGGTAGGATTTGTCGAGTAGCGAGAGTGGGGAGTACAGGGATTGGAGGCTGCGGAGGGGACAAAGAGGAGATTTGGGTTGCAGGGGAAAATCGTACTTGGTCGGAGGAGATGTCACGTCGCCTTTTTTTTTTCCCTCTTTCTTTTTCCTTTTCTAATATCCTCCGCCGCTGAGCCGACAAAGGGGTTCGACCAGAACCAAATCCCGAAGGCATCCTCCCCTCGGATCTCTCGCTTTGCAGTGGCACCATGATCTTTATATCGAAGCCCTTTGGAATAATAACTATAACTTTTGGGTTGTAGCATCCAAGATTTCCATTTCTTTCTGATCCACTAGTTATTATTAAAATATACTCGTACGATTCTAATGTTTAGTTGATGCATTGTATTGAAAGTTATTCGTACTTTCGGTATATAAATTAAGGTTCGTGTCATCCGCTATATACGGTTGGAGATTTGACTCCATTGGTAATGTTTTCTTTAGAATTGTTATATGCCCTTTTATGTACTTTGTATTGGATTGACATGATTTATTAGGTTAAAAATTAAATGCGTAATCATTCATTGCGGCTTAATACTTATTCTTTTTCATGCAAATTCAAACATACAAGCTTCTATGAGAACATTATTATGGTTTTTAAGGAAAAAAGAAATTAAATATGTGTATTAGCTTGATGAGGTGATGCATCCGCATGTTTTAATGTATCGGTGGCTCTACATATTTATATTTTGTGGAATCTGATTGTGCATAAATAACAAATAGAACAATGTATACTTTGTTGCTTTTGGCGCTATTTTGATCACTGATGCATATTGACATTTGGCAGTATGTTGGTGACCTTATTATGCAGAGTTGTTTGCGCAAAAGTAAATACTACATAAAACAAAATTTGAATTTCTTCCATCCAATATATGATCTGTTGTTTGTGTA
Source organism: Phoenix dactylifera (assembly GCF_009389715.1). Taxonomy (NCBI): domain Eukaryota; kingdom Viridiplantae; phylum Streptophyta; class Magnoliopsida; order Arecales; family Arecaceae; genus Phoenix; species Phoenix dactylifera. Next base: position 13,327,332 of record NC_052397.1, read on the forward strand.
GATGGTTTCTTTTTTGTTGTTTTTTATGTAGAGTTTTTTTTTTCTTTTTGTGATCTGAAATCAAGATTTTTTCCATATCATCGGAGAGTTTAATAAGATTACTAAAATGTGCAAGCTTCTCAAAATTATATAACCTTCAAAAAAAGAACTTCTAAAAAGTAATATGACAAAATCGTGTGAAGATGCTGGAAATCACAATTCCAAGCAATACTTTTTTCCGCTTTCTCTCTTAGTGTCTTTGTATATACACCAGCAAAAGGGGATTTGACATGGAAAACAAAAATTTATGAAGATATGATATTGGAAAACACTACATGTACAATATCAAATTTGTGCTTTTAATCATGAATTCTTATAATTGGTTTGAAAGCTATGGTTGTATTTTCTAAGTACAATAAGTTTTGTCAGCTTACGAATAAATTGCTTTTCCTTATAATATTATAGAAGTGTTAGAAGATGAGCTTGTGCATCAACAAGATTGCATAAAAGGGGCCCTGTACTTGATCTTTCGCAGAATATATTCTATAACATATTCTCTTGTTTTGATATTTAAAACATATTTTTACTACTTATAAATTTTTGATTACTCGAGTCAAATGGTATCAAAAGCATTGTGATCTCAAATACTATTTCTCAAAGTTGTAGCAGTCCTCTACTTGTTAATATTTAAAGGTAAAATCTTATCAAGCCCAAATTTGATAGAGTTATATACAGATTGCATGTTTTGGAGGCTAACAAACATTTTTATATATATATAATTGCTCCGCAAGTATACTCAATTTATAATTTTCTATACAAATTGTCGGATTCTACAATTTTGGCTCTTCCCTGCTTGTTAAGATTTTATAATGCAATATTAACATGCCATCTCTATTAGAGCTACACGTGGAATCATCTGCATGTTTTGGAGACCAACAATTAAGCATTCTTTCTAATTAGTTCAACAAGTGCACTCCATTTATAATTTTTAGTACTCATTGTAGTCTACCATTTTTGCGCTTCTCTACTTGTTATGATCTTATGGTACAAGCATATATACATATACATATATATATATATATATATATATATATATATATATATATATATATATATATATATATATATATATATATATATATATATATATATATATGTAGCACTAACAGACTATCTCTAATAGACCTATATGTTGCAAACAAGTATTTGAGACTATGCATGTATATCGTGAAGCTAACGGAGCGGCCGACTGGGTGTCCGCATATGTAACGAGCTACTCAAGAGGCACCCTATGAACTGTAGAGAGAGATGCCCAGAGCACTTCGGGGCCTTTTGTTTTTCAATTCTATTGGGTATATTCGTACTCGTGATGTATGAAATGTCCGTTTTAGCCAAAAAAAAAAAGTATTTGGAAAAAAAAAATATTTGGAGACTAACAAAAGTAGTTTTCAACAAGTGTACTCTCATCACTGTGGTGCTTATATTCTTAGTATAATAGGCCATCCCTACCAAACTAAAACTTAGGATTTATCGGTAATTACTCTAGGCAATCGTGTGCATTGTATTCGTATTTCATATTCCTTGTCCCACAAACTCTATCACTGTAGTGCCTGTCTACTTGTTTAAATTCTCGTAGTGCAACCTTATATGGCCATCTCTAACAATAGTACACGTGGAATCACATATTTTTAGAATCTAACAAATATCTTCTGTAGATGCTTGAACAATTGTAGTCCACAATCCAACAAACAGCTCCTGCAAATCACGAAGAATGCGTCGGACTGTGTTGGTCTCCAAAGCATATCCATGAAAACAAGGGAAAGAAGACATACACCCACCTTCACCAATATATAGAAGGACCAAACCTAGCAGTGATGCCAACAGTGGCAAAACATCAATAATTGATACCCGTGTTTCTCACCCATTTCAAGCGATGGAGAGCAAACCCCGGGATCAGCCCCAAGGCCTCGACCTCAGAGGAAAACAAAGTACAAAAGGCCACGGTCCACGTGGTGAACCCACTAAAAAGAAAGCTAGAGATCGAGGCCACAGTCTTTGGCTGACCGAACTACATTTTGGCCTTCTTCTCGACCTCCCACATGGCCATGAGCCGGCTGTGGACCCGGACTTGTCCTTGGCTTTCGTGGACTTCTGTGGATATGGCCAGCTTTTGGGGCTGGTCGCCTATGTTTTTATCGAAGTTATCGATCCATGGGTGTCTAGTTACTGAGGTCCATTATCTCTTTGCCTTTTGGGTTGTTTCGAGGTTGATGGTACATGGCTCAGGTTGGCTTCATTTGCTCAAGGGATTGAGGTGCAAGAAATAATCTACAAATAATTTGGGCAGTGTTTCCCAAGGATAATTTTAACCTTAGTTTTTTTTCTTTTCAGTTATGATAAAAAAAAATCTCTCCTCAGAAACATAATATGTCGATGAATATATGTGAATGAATTCTCGAAAATCTCGGACTTTTATTATCTTTTAGTTGGATGCAAGTGATAGGATGAGGGGACATTGATCATATGCATTTAATAAGTTAACACACTCTTGCTTTTTTTTACTTTTTTGCTTTACCAACAAAAGAATATATAATGATACTTGCATTGCGTAAAAATTTCCAAGCAGTTCATTTTTTCCATTTTCCTTGCATATTATCAAATTGATAAAATTTAGAGAATTTAAAGGCCACTCATGCCATGTGAGATTTTTCAGAGGGAGACAGCTTTATTTGGTAGAACTATGCTGCTTTATCTTGCGGGCACATGGTATTCCTTATTGTTTTCAGTAGATAATATAGACAAGAAGATTAGCTAAGCGACTGCAGAGTTACTTTTCCTATGATCCTATCTTTGACTCTTTTTGACGAGACCCGGTAGGTTAAACCTTATCCTTGTCACTGCTCTGAACCTGCTCGACTGTCTCGTCCTTGTGGAGTAGAGTGAGGAGCAAAGTAGAAATATAAATGACAAAATCCTTCGAAAATGACCACACAATGCCATTGCCAACTTCCAAGAGCTCTCAGCCACGCTACCAAATGCCACGTTTAGGGAGTTGGCTTCCCAGGAAGCGTTGTCTCCCGAGTATATACAGCCAGTTTTTTTGAGATAAAAAAAGTATATACAACTAGTTGCTTGTGCGTATATATGTATATATGTATTTATATACAGATATATATTTATATAGCATCATCAGTGTTATAATTGACTTTCCAATCAGCAAGCTATAGGAGCCTTGCTATAGACGATTACCCGTTTTCCAGGTAGTTTGAGAATAATAGCCCAAAGGCGAGTCCTTTAATTAATTAGGACAGTTCTTTAATTAATTGTTTTAACTGCTTCATTGGATCCCATAGATCACAAGGAGATTTCTCTTAAACTAGGGATAAAAAAATAATTTCGCCCCCTAACTTAGAAAGATCCTAAGAAAATCAACTAACCCAAGGTCCCTCTTGGAAATACAAATAGGTTTATCTAACTTCACTTGCAAATATCCATGGAGAGCAGTGTTATATGCAATATCGAGGAAATATTGGACGTAAAATGACAAGGAAAAAAACTTTATCCACCTGTCGATCTATATACCGTAAAACGTTTGAAAAAAAATCACGATAATCTTATTTTTTTTAATTTTAATATTAATATATTATTATATAGTGTCACGGGAGGCCTTTTAAGCAGTTACATTGGCCATATATTAAAGCTTCAATATAGTGACGGTACCCTCGTTTAAACTTTTTGCATTAATTTTTAGAGGCCCCGTATGCCTCTGACTCGTAGTCCTAACCAAGTACAAGACAAAATATTACGGAGCTCGAGGCAAAAGGCCTAAGAGGAGAGCCGAACCCACAGCATGCCTTGGCCACCTCATCCATGTCAACCCCATCATACCATGACATGCGATGCGAACAGCCCATGCATGACATGCGCCGTGAAATACTTCTGACATTCTTTTTGGTGGTATATGGGCTCCCTACGGTACGTACCACACACGCACCCGCCCACCCACATAATAACAGATTTATGCGGGGTGGCGAGACTCAAGAGTGCATGGGACTTTGTATCACGTAACAAGCGGGGGGTGACAAGACTGCATGGGACTTCGTATCTCCCATGCTACAGGTGTTATTCTAAAAGGTGCAACTTCTGTAGGGGGACCGGCTCTAGTAATATAATGGGGTGGCAAATGTTCCTTGGGCTTGAGAAAGCTTGGGACACCAAGGTTGTCTCGTCTTGGGAGATCGAGGAGGCCGAGGGGACCATCATAGGGTGTGATAAGGTGCTCTTCGTGTGCTCGTGTGGACAGTGATTGATTGGCGGCTTTTGGGTTTGGTTTGGGAGTGGGGTTGGATAAAAGCTTCTCCTTGGCCAATTTAAGGGGTGGCTGGTGGTTTAAATTTTGACATGAAATTAGCTTGAGCCATGAAAAAGGTGGCATTCCAGGGACGTATTGAAACCCAATCAGAGTTTTCTTTTCAGACTAGGAGATCTTAGAACACTTTGCGGGGACCAATAGCATGACAAATCAAGATGTTGGTTCCCGATGACCAAGATGAAAGGTGCAAGAACCTTCAATTGTCATTGAAGAAGGAGAGAAGATAACAAAAGATATGTGCCCTAACTTGGAGGGCAACTTGGGTGGAACTCAACCTAAACCGGCTTGTTCAACCCACTCATTGTGCAGCGCTAGGTTAAAGTTTTATAAATCTGGATTAACTCTGGGTTCAAAAATTTCAACCTAATTTGAAGCATGTCGACCCGATTCAATCCGACTCTACTCAACCTAATTTACAATTAGTAAATAAATAAATAAATAAATCACATATGTTTGCAATTCATATTTATGTTTCATGCGTTATATGCTTTTTTAGTATTGCATGTTTGTAATTTAAATTGATAAATAACTGAGATCCTGAACCAACAAAAGTATCCCAAAACTTTTCTTTATTTTAAAGTTTTGAATCTAACTTGATTAACACTATTTAATTGATTAACCTGAGTTAAACTGAGTTTAGTTTGGAAGGAGGTTGGGTTAGGTTGTGTTAGAAAAATCTCAACCTGAGACTAGGTTGGATTCGATTGGGGTTGGGAGATATATTGGTTGGATTGGGTTAAGGTTCGCCCTCAACTAGGTCCAACTAGCTCGTGTTGCAGCGGCACCAATCTAGAGACCTGTTGGAGCCTAGTTAAAGCTTTCAATCTTCCAAATCTTAGAACCCTTGAATAGCAAGACTAATCAAGATCTTGGTTCCTATTGATTGAGATGAAAGGTAGAAGAACCTTCAACAAAATTGAAGTACTAGAGAAGATATCAAAAGAAATATTACCTATCACTTTACACCTTTTCAATGTTTAGTAATTCAACAACAAAAAAAAAAAATTATAAGATGGTGAAAATGAGGTTGAAAACCCCGTAGATTATATATATATATATTTGAGAAAAGGATAGTACATCAGAAATGAGGCCATCAAAATTTCATTGGGGTCATGAAATAGGATAAAATATAAATGAGAAAGCTTCCAATAAGAGATTTAAAGATTAAAGTTTTAAGATTCAAGAGGATAAGTTTCCATCATAACTAAGATCCAATTTTCCATTGAGAGATGATTCCTGAATTAGCAAACAAGGTGCTTTTGCCAGAAAGTTGAAAAATCCTGGAATTTATTTCTTTTCAAATCTTCTACCAGATTGAAGCAGCAAGAATGTCTCATGCTATATGGAACTTCTTAGGAATTCTGAGCTCGGCTCAACTACAAGGAGAGCTCAAACAAATTTCAGAGCTTGGCTCAACCATCCAGTTCTTATATATGTAGCGGAAAATCTCCGCTCAGCTTGACTAAAACCTGACCCAATACTTAAATGAGCGAAGCTCGAGAGGGTTTTATTAAGCTCAACCTGAGCTCAAGCCAAGCTCGAGCTGCTTGTTAAAAAGGTGAGCCCAGAACCTGGGAAGCCTGGGTCCTGGCTGGGCCAGTTTGTACCCCCTAAGCATTAACGGGACTTGATATGGACACGAGCCAATAACCTCGGGCGGAAGATTAAATCCACGGGCCTTCTATGTGCCAAAAGCAACCACAGTTTGGAGACTGTGACAAACTCATGGCTGCTGAGTATCGGTCATTAGATATTTCTGTGTTCTGGCTGGAAAGAGTTTTTGGTGCATCAAGCATTTAACTTCTATAATTCCATTTATGAGATCATTATGACAATCATCTTAATGCTTCTATGCAATTATTATATGTCATTTAACTTCTGTTTTTTTTTTTCTTTTCCTGCATTCTCTCTATGCAGCTCACAGCTTTATCTTCTTTTCCTCTTTAGTTTACCTAATTATGATCATCTATCCGGTCCCATGGTGGGAATCAGAGTTTATGTCTAATAGTCATGCCAAGTGGTTGGGAGAAATGAAACTAATCCAAGCTATTCAACCTCCAGACTCAACTATCCAAAAATAAAAAGACAATCCTATCCCCGATGCCGAGGTCAGGAGGGTTTCAACAAATTTAGCACTTGTACCATTATTGATCGAGAGCTTGATCGCACCCCTCCGATTTGCGGCATAATTAAAGTATGATTAGGTCGCCATTCCTTTGTTTTAAAAGAAAACCGAATCTATACCATTACTCTCTCATATATCTCCAACTCAAGCTTTCTGTAGAACCTAAACATGGCGATCCTAAGTGGATCTTCATATAGGTGTCTATTTAGTTGAATACTACTACAACTAGCCGGACCAATTTGCATGGTGCTAAAATGCAAAGCAAAATACAGAATAAAACAAAGTCTCAGACAAAACATAAGAAGGTAATGCAGAAAAGTGATTTTTACGCGACAATGATTCAGAAGCAGCTCAGGCAAGTTTGCTGAATCTAATTCCAAGAAAATTCATCTGAGCTAATGCAGCCAGGATTACAAAAAGAGATTCCACTCTAAAGCAACATAGCGAATAACAACTAGTCTCCAGGAAAAAGAAAATGTCATGCAGAAAAGTGATTCCCATGGGAAAATGATTCAGCAGCAGCTCTAGCAATCTGACTGAATCTAATTTCAAGAAAATATAGGAGAATTCATCCGAGTTGATCGAGTCATGATAGCATATAGACTGTCCACCTAATTGTAACCTTAGAGCGGCCTAAATCTATCCCAAGTGAACTTATCTAAGAGCAGTGACAGCTCCTTAATGTCTGAGATATTCATCAGCACTCCAGAAGTCAATTCTTTCTCCAAAAGCCACTTCACATTAAGCCAATCAGCCAATGATTAGATAACAATATCATGATATATTCAGATTCAACAATGGTTGATGAACAGAAGATTAACTGAAAAATAACAGACTCGAGCATTAGTGTGTTTGATAGCTCAAATAATACATATGGCAGGCTAACTTTAAAGACAAACACAACCAAATGGAAGTGGCATGCTTCAATGGCAAGTGACATGCTTAAGCTCCTAGGTTTGAGCCCTGCTATCTGTGCAGCTCGCAGAATCAGTAGAAGGGGATGTGGGAACCTTAAAGGAGACAAATAGAATGAACCAATCATGAACAAATTAAGTGATGAATTTAGATTACATTACTTATTTTGTGGTTGGCCTCGCCCATTGATTATAGCAATTTGTTTGGTATGTCAATTGCCTACAAGATATATAGATCGTTAAAACTTCACTGTGGAACTTCAGCAGGTGACAAATAGCATCCACATCACCTGACAAGCTGCTTCATGCTGGTAATCAGCATCAACAAACTACCTTTCTGGCATCGTGGACAGATTATGATGGAGACAACACTTAACTTAGAACACAATTTGATAAAAGAAATGACGACATCCATCACAAGAGGTTGCTCAAAACTTCCAAGAAGGCTCTCAAGTTGCAGGGTAAATTGATAATATGGCTAAGCAATTATTGTATCCATTCAAGAAACTACTACAGTATTTAGCAAAGAGCATTTAATGTTCTTTTTTAATGACAGAAAAAAGTTCATGACACGGTGAATCATCAATGACACCATGACGTTTCATGATTGATAATAAAAGAAAAAATCAACAAAGAGTAAAGCTCTTTCTTATTTTGTGCACCCCTCAACTGTATGCTTGTCCACCAGAATAAAGTGAACATGAAATTCTTGTGCTGCCTACAACCAATCAAAACACATTTCACTGTCATACCTTCAAATGGCAATAGTTCAGGGCCTAAAAAAAAGTGAAAGAAACATAAAGGACATAATTAAGCTTAAACAAAAAATAAAATACATTTTCCCTTTTATCATAAAATATTATGAGTACTTGTAAGCAAGATTTTAGAACTTAGTTTTGGTTTTGGTTTTGGTTTCAGTCCCTTGGGTAGAGTTTAGGTTTCACTGCTTCAGCAGTGAAGTTTTACTCCCAGTTTCAGAGTTTGGTAAAAAACTGAAGAATAAATTCCAAAAATAAAAATATAAGATAAATAAAAGAAGCCAAGAAAGTTATGCATCATTTTAAACTAAGGTTCGCCATCTCGGTACCGGACCTCGTACTGGTGCCACACTAGCACAGTGTCGGTATGGTATGGTATCGAATTTTTTTGGCGTACCGAGTGTCAGTACGCTACCCATACCGGATACTGATACCGACTCGATACAGTATGGTATAGTAAGCCCTGTACTAGTCCGGATCGGGGCGATATGGTGTACCTTGTTTTAAACTTTTTGTTATATAGGTTCTTCTTTAGTTTCTATTATTTAAGGTTGAAGTTAGTCTTGCACTTGAGCAAAATTAGGTATGCTAATATTTTTACTCTGCATATATGTATACGTATATACATTATTTACTTTTGGAACATTTTTGGGCATTTTTACTTATTTTTGAGGCTAAAACTTTATTTAGTCAAGTGCATGCAATTTGTCACATTACATTTATTTCATGTAAAAGTTATTATTTTTGTGAACTGCATTATATCCAATTATTCATGCTAGTTTTTACTTTTTGTAAAGTACCATAGTAAGGGCAAATTTTGGAGGCCTTGGTCCATCAACGCTTAAATTTAATATCTATCTCCTTTTTTAACTAAAAAAAGAAACAAATATGAAAGACCCTACAACTTATGAAGTTCAACAAATAAAATAATGAATTTATCATGATTATAAATACTAAAATATAACCTTAAAAAGCATCTATCAATAGTTTGAGTCAATTTTGGCCAAAACTAGCTGAAATCACTGAAGTTGGACCAAAACCTACCAGTCTCAGCTGACATTGATGGAAAACTAAAACTGGGGGTTAGTCTTAGTTCAAATTTAGTTGAACCGGATCAGTTTCAGCCAAAACTAACAATCTTGGTTGTAAAAATACCAAACCTTAATAAGGTTGATTTCTACAATGAAAAGCTTGATAGGTAGTAGCAAATAGTAGTATGTAATATAACAAGAAAGGCAATGATCATCAATCAGGATTATCTCATATACTCAAAGAAGCCGACAAAAGTATATGATTGTCTCGGTGACTACTGATACAATCCTATAATCTTCCTCTCCTAAGTTCCAACAAGCAGCCAAGGAACTGCATATAGCACCTAGGTGGTATGAGGGTGCCTAGGCAGGCAATTAGACCTACCATGTTTAATAGATATCTAAAACATAAATTGTACTCCAGAAAAAAGAAGGGAGACAGAATGATGTAGTCCCTTAACATTAGTGCTGCAAAAGAAGTTTGGTGCAAGCTAAATAAATTTCAGATATGGGCACATGTAAATATTTTTCTTCATAACAGTCAAAACAACAAGAAAGAGAGCAAAAGGAGAAGCAGCAACATTTAAATTATGCTGAATAGAGAGAAAACATAAAACATAGAGGATAAAGCTTCCACAAATGCGTTTTTCAATATAACCCATAAATCATGTATAACTTGTCATTCCCTGTAAGCCCATATTTAAGACACACAAACAGCCCTAAAACAATATTTACTAATAAGAAAATACTCTCAACTTGCCTATAAAAACATAGGATTCTAGATAACATAATTTTATACATATTTTCACTGGGAATTCCTGATCAATCAAAACTCCATTATAACAAAATTATCCATTTTCTTAACAAAAAATGATAAAAGACATTTCAAAAATACTAAAATTCCTACCTTTGCAGGACTCCCTGTAAAAAGATATCAAAATCTCAGTAACTTGCAATCCTAATGAGTTTTAGGATTCTATAGATCTAATCTATATGACTTTTAAATGATAAGTGTACACATAATAAAACTCAAATTATAAAATTACAATAAGTAATACAAAAAATGTAAATAATTGAAAAAGAAAAGCACAAAATTGAAAATTAATCGAACCATTGAATCCTTAAATTTTGATCGCATCACAAAGAGGAGGGAGCAAGGAGGTGGTGGAGGCACAGGTGGGGGAGACGAAGGCAAAGGATAGTCGGGTTGGAGGCAAAGAAGGCAAAGGAGGGGAGAAACAGAAGCAGAAATGAGAATTTGTTGAGGATATTAAGGACACAAAGGAGCAGTAGAGGCAGAGCAGGAGAGAAGAGGAGAAGAATAAAGAGGAATAAAGGAAAGGTAAAAATAATGCTTCCTCCGTCTGCTGCTGGAGTTCCTGCCTCTCACCATTCAACCAAGATCTACTATCCCCTACCTGCCATCAACATACTTTCCACTCGCTCCTCAATTCCTCCATCTCCATCCCTTATTTAGGGTCAGAACAAGAAAGTTCAATGGCAAAGTGTCCTTTAAAGCCTGCCTGAACTGCCTTGACAAAATAAAAATAGTCCATGCTTGATCATCATATCTTCTCCTAAGCCATCATAGTGCCCAAGCTGCATATGCAGACTGCCTTACCTGATGCAAGCACCTGGGTGATTTGTACCCGCTTTTTCAGAACAGTTTTCTTAACAAAAAAGGACATTAAACCAATGGCTATCCTTGCATCAAAAGTTCATTATTTTCAAACTAAATCTCATCTACCTCACATATACTTACATCAAAGACCATTTCCTCACCTATCCAGAAAAAAACTATTTACACATCTATTTACATCAAAGACCATTTCCTCAATTATCCAAATAAAAAAAAAAACACTTTAGTTCCAATCTGATTCATATATTACTTAGCCAGGCAGGCATGCACCAGTGGAGCAAGTCCTCAACAATACCGAAGGAAGCCTTGCCATGAAGTTAAGGCAAAGAAGTACAGCAAAGAATCTCACATCCCTCATGTAGGACTTAGAGACAATATTGACATTTGACAATGAGACATAACTACAACTGTGTGTCACAAATGACCGTTGGCACTTTGCTTCTAACACCATTGCAACTTCACCAAAGATGGTGCTAGAACAAGCAATGCAAATAAATGGAATTAGAAGTCTAACTTCCATGGCCTTGTTTGCTTGCTTCTAGGGCCTTTGAGTTGGGGCTCATTACATGCAATCTCAAAGGAACTGGAAAATATGCTTGACTCTAGCGTTGAAAATTGTACGGAGCTCGATATGGAACAGTTTTAAAAAACAAGATTATCAGGTTATCGTAACACAAAAGTAACATTTTTTGACTTCTACCAGAATTAGGACACAGGTTTCCATGGCATTCAAAAATTGCTACAGAATCATAAAACCTTGGGAGGGGAGGAACCATAATTCAAAATTTATTAATGTCCTAAAAATTACTAATTTTGTTATGGATGTGTTTGGATATACTACAAAATCATGAACCATCACAATTTCACATGTCTCATGAAATTAAGCATAATGATTTTACAACAGTGGGTTGTGCAATGAGTTTCGTAAAACTGGAAGTTTCAATTGAGTAGAAAATTTGAAATTCACAATTTTTCTTTCCTTATCATCTTAAGCTTTTCCACTTTCGAACCTTCTCTTACACACAAGCACACAACCATACACCTTCTTAAAAACAATCAAAACATTCAAAATTCAAATATCCTAAACATAGGAAAGGTTAAAATCATGTATTCGAATTAAAACAATTTTAAATGCAGTCATATCCTTGTCTTGTCTTTTTTCTTGATCCATTACTATTTGTTTTAGTAACAATTGTGCAATATATATACAATATTAGAGTTTTTTGCATGTATGTCCTTATAAATATATAAAATTGCATTTATACCTTCTCAAATTTACTATTTACATGTATATCCTTATAAATTATTTTGTTTTACATGTATATCCTCAAAAAATTTACTATTTACGTATATAACCTTAACACAATAAACGTAGGCAGGCAAAAAAAATAATAATTTATAAGGATACACACAATGAGTAAATTTGCAAGGGTATACATGCAAAAAGAAATAATATATAAACACATACATGCAAATAGCAAATGTGCAATAGTATACATGCAATTTCAGATATTTACAAGGATACACATGCAAAAAGTAAATATGTGAGGGTATACATGCAATTTTATATACTTATAAGGATATACATATAAAAAAATCTGAAATATTTAAGAGGAGAAAAGAGAGAAAGCTTGCTTGAGTAAGGAGAATATGAAGGCTAAGTATGATGGAGCTAGATGTATAAGACCAGGCAATGTTACTAAAACACGTGATATGGTGCCAAATGTCCAATTTCTAAAAGAATTTGGCATCGATGTCTTCTAAAAATCAAACAAATAGACAAATACTTATCTTTTATATATGTGTGCCTGCATGTGTATGCGTGTGTGTAAATTTCAGCCATTGGATTATATTAATGACAATGTTCTAGCTTCTAAAAAATGGCTATTTGGATTTATTAAGAAGCCATCCAGGTCGATGGTTCGCTATTTGGCATTGCTTAGAGATGTTCTTTTACAACTTTCCTGGTAAAACAAATTGTTCTTAATAAAAGTATGAGATGGGGGATGGGAGATGGGCGGCCACCGGAAGGGAAAACGAGGTCGGGCTTGGATTTGCTAAGACAGATGAATGCTATCGAAAAAAACAAGGCACAGTGGATCGGGCAGTTTATGGGGTTTGGGTCGATAATTGACCAAGCAACTAAATCTAGCGGGCATGCCGGCAGTGTTCGGGCAACCTACAAAAGAGAGGAGGGCTAGAAAAGAAGAAAAGAGAGGGGTTCCGGTATCCCACCTTAGGAATAGGTGAGGTGGAGGGCTTTGATTAATCGTTGGATTAAGGAGAAGGGCTAACAAACAATCAACAGCTAAAGGGGTAGTTAGAGAGGGTGGAGGATCGGTGAGGCTGCTATGACGGAGGAAAAGCAAAAGAGAACTGAGGAAAATATAGAGAAGGGGTGAGGGCGAGGGTTCTGGCTATTTCGCTTGTCCAACATTGGCAAGGTTGCGCACAACAACTGACCTAGGGTCCTCTCGATGATCACATCAGCTCGTTGCGCTCACTTTGGTGGAGGTTTCAGCCCCCCAACTTGGTTGCAGAAATCACATACTCAGGTGGCTTTCAAGCCCCTCTCAGTTGGCAAGTCCACCAGCCAAACTTGCCGAGCTAAATTGAGTTAAGACTAAAATTGAGACCAGGTTAGGTGGCATGGTGAGCCAGGTGTTACAATAACCTGTTACCAAATCTCGCCTTTCTAGAAGTTTGTAAGTTAGGAATGAAAAATTTTATTATGTGAAAGAGAAAAGATAGTAAACATTAGATCTTTTCAAAAAATAAAATATTTATATTTATATTAGAAATAAAATATAACAAGAAATAATATATCATAGCTGCTAGCTAATTAATTGACTTAGAAAGCTCAGAATTGGAGGAGATTCAAGCTCATGACTTCCAATAATTTGAGCTCTGATACCTTATCAATTGATCATTAAATATCCAAGTTAATTATTTATTTAACTCATTCATTTGTCAGACTAAGTTGATTATTGTTTTGTCTCATTCTCATTAGTCATCTAGCATCATTTCTTGTCTTGATTCATCTATTCCCGCATGAGTATAATTAACAATGTATATAAGGCAGATCATGGTATCAAAGCTATGTTTACGATCAAGAAGATTTCCTGTTAAATCGGTTGTTGAAATCACTAAAATCTATTCAATCTAAAATTTGGTGATCCAACTAAATTAGTGACTTGGCCAAGTTTTAAGTAAATTGATAATTCAACTCAACCATATTTCCAAGGTAACATTTATATTCTACATCTATATTATGTGTGCCTTTCTAAGAAACTATATTGCATTCATTTATGTTTATTATTTGCTATTAAATATTTGTTAGATATAATTTTTGTTGATTATTTTACATTTATTTATTACTTTATTATAATATTTAATAATTATATATTTATTTATTATTTTGTCATTTTTATTGACGTGTTAACTTGTTTGAGTCATCAGCCCATTGGGATTGTTGGAAACTCAAGCGAGTTGAGTTATATATGCTTTTAAACACTATTTTCTTATTATATATAGAGAGATATATTAAGCTTGCTAATGGAATGGGTTGACCAATGACTCGACACGACCTACCCTGTTTAGATCCTGTTTATAACACATCTAGACAAATTATGGTCTAAAGGCTGATACACCAAGGAAGGTGCAAGCCGAACATCAAGGGTACAGACTAAATGAATGTGGTGTAAATCCAAAAGAGTGAAAGATCGGCCCATAACGAGATCTTAGTGGTGCAAGTCCAAGGATGGTAGTTACACCTATCTTACCACTACACAGAACATGGAATAAGTGGGGTAGTTAAACCTATCCTACCACGAATTAGAACATGAGAAGAATGGTACAACTACTTAAATATAGGAGTAGTTGGGGGCTGATAATTATCATGCATGACAATAGTGGCCCACATGGCGCAAACCAGCAAGGATAAGTGTCAATAGCTAAGTAGCGACACAGGTCCTATCAAACTGTAATATTGAAAAAAGATCTTTTCGACCTCCAACATATTAGTCAATTCTATTTTATCTATTCTTATCTTTGCATCAGTTTAACTTTATTCTGCACTATATTTACCAATAGGACTACTTTAGAAATAGTGTTAACTTAGATCTCTCCTACCATAGCTCAGCCTACACCTTGTCCCTATCCAAATCTATCTTCTTCAAAAGGCAATGTGATGGTGGCAAAACTTCTTGAAGGTCAAGACAACTGGACCCACGCTACTCATATCCTCCCTTCAATCATCCTCTTTTTGATAGCTTTGATGCCAATGGCATGCCCCTGTACCTATCTATCCTCTTGCTGTTAGATTTGTCATGCAAGTTCTTTGGCATAGCCGAGAAAGAAATTTCTTTGCATGCTCAGAGAGCTCTTGTTGGCAACATATTTTCTGGTACACTTGATGGACATGTTGTGTAGTTGTTGTCATGTCATTGCAAAAAAAGATCAATGAAGCAGCTGCAGATAAAGTGGCATCTATGTTAAGGTCACTCTTAAAATGATATGTGATATTTTCGATTTTGGTGGTGAAACAGATCGAAAGACTTCTTGCTATTATTAAGAGCCGGTATTATGCGTTACAACATATTCCAATGTGTACTGTGGCGAAATTAGCCGATCCTATCTTTATGGCAGATGAATCAGTTTTTCAATTGCAACTGTACGATCATGTCGAGGTCCTTAAGGCATCTTTCTCTCAGACTTTGGCTTACCAGGAGTATGAGGCTGAACACTATCCTATGGATCGTCGAGATTTACAAATTGAGGTAAACAGGAAGTTAACCTACAAATGAATGCAGGAGGAAATTTGACCGAGTAGATAATAAACAATGCTTCGGTTAATATTAAGCCGATATTCAAGCTCGAGATAAGCTTCATCCATCTTGATCTTCAGATGGTTGTTATGAGGAAAGTCGGTGAATCACATTAACACTGATCCCTTTTACTAGAGTCGGACATCTCCTAGTGCCAGTAGATGAAGGACAACAGTTTAGCCAGCTTGCGGTATAGCCTGACCCTATTTCGAGGTTTGGAGGGCAATCACCTCCAAGGGTACTACCACCTCCTCTTCATCGGAAGCCATCCAAGCCAAATCTATATACTAAGGGGCATTATCCATACTATTAAGCACTTTTCCTTCCAAATTAGCCATATCTGCCATGAGCCCATGAGCTAGGAGGCTAGCACGGCGATGGATCTTACCTTCACCATATCCTCAATGATTTCTAACTATTACTCAAGTTTAAGTCTCGCTACTACCAAATCTCCATGGTCTCCAAATCACTTAAGTTTAAAACCCGCCACTACCAAATCCCCATGATCTCTAAATCGGCCAAGTTGAATAATATCCAAATCCAAATATTAGCTGATGGATGCGGCATCAGATACATCCCATCACCCTCTTAACCATCGATTGATGGGATATAGGAGGCATTATTTACACAACATATATATCTATTATGATCTAAAATCTGATACATAAAAGAGGGTACAAGCCAAAACAAGAAGGGTGTGGGCTAAATGAATATAGTGCAGACCTAAGAGAGTGAAAGATCAGCCTATGATGAGATCTTAGTGGAGCAAAATCCAAAGACTATAGTCACACCCATCTTTCCACTATACAGAACATGGGATGAGTGTGATAGTTGCACCTATCTCACCATTACCTAGAATATGGGGGAGTGGGATAACTACTCAAATGTTGTAGTAGTGGAGAAAAGATAACCACTATGCATGACAATAATAGTCCACATGGTGCAAACCAGTAAGGACAAGTGTCGACAGTTAAGCAATGACACTTGTTCAAGCAGTTAATGAGAGCCACTTATAAATATCAAATTATAATGTTGAAAAGGAATATTTTCAACTTCCAATATATCAGTCAATTCTATTTTATTTTTACTTATCTTTGCATCGGTTTTACTTCATTTTGCACTATATTTACTAGTAGCACTTTTTTTAAAAAATAGTGTTAACTTAGATATCTCCTATCGTAGCCCAGACTATGCCTTATTCCTATTATAATCCATCTTCTTTAACAGATGGTGTAATAGTGGCAAAACTCCTTAAAGATTATGACACCTGAATCCATGCTACTCTTCTATCCTCCCTTCGATCATTCTTTTTTTGACTGCTCTAATGCCGATGGCATGCTCACGCACCTATTTACCCTATTGCAGTTAAACTTATCCTGCGTGTTCTCTGACAAGCCAGCTGAGAAACAAGTTTCTTGGCCCATTCGGAAAGCTCTCGTTGGCAACAGATCTGATCTGGCAAACCCATAGGGCCAAGCTGGATTCCGAAATTGGACCCATTTGGCATTCTTGGTTATTTATTGAACTTTGATCCACCCCGACCAGATCTGATCTGTGGGCAATATAAGTCTGGATCAAGTCTCCTTATTTCTGACCCGACCCAACACGAACCTAAATGACAAGTTAAGCCATAATATATAAAGGGCCAACCCGCCCAAGTCCCAGTTCTCCACTCCCTCGCGTTCCAATTCACCGTCCCTCATCCTCCTGTACACCACAGCGACCAATCCTGAAAAGATTGCATTAACTTATACTAATTTATTGGGTAAATTTAAACAACCTCTATCTATTTCCCCCTAAAATTAAACTACCTCTAAAATCTTTTTTCTTAGTTCTCAATCATGACGAGTAACAGTAACCTGTTAACATGTTCCTCTTTCATAGGATAAACATACCACTTGACTTACATTTCTATCCACTAGAAATTGAAAGCGAAAAACAAAAATTAAAAAGAACCAAAGGCGTAGTCGGAGAAAATGAAACCCTCCTCATCTGGCACTCTGAAATCCTTTCAGAGTGCCGCTGAAGCACGCATTTTTCACACAATCACAGCTTAATAAAACCCTAATCATTCAAAGAAACTTAAAGAAAGAGGGCAGATCAAAGGTTTTAGAGAGTGCCGAGTTATCTGAATTTACTTGAAATCCAAGTGGAAGAGAGACCGCTGACTCCCAGATCGGGAAGGAGGATCGGAAGGGACGTCTCGAAGGCTCTTACCCCACCTCTCTTTCCACCTTCCGTGCCACGGAATCGTTGTCCTGCGACGGCGGAGAACGACGACGGGCTTTGCGAAGTTTCCAGGGACGGCGTGCCGCCTCGTGAGCGGCGGCACCTTCCGTTCCATGGCCAAGTACTTCTTGGTCATGTTGCCGACTGTCGAGCCGGCCGACGATCTCGATCCAGCGGCCTTCGAAATAGAAGGGGTCCTCGAGGAAGATCTCGTCGGCCCACTGATCTCTCTCTTGGCTTAGGACGCGGGCGAGGGCGGACTGGTCATCGGACTCGACGAAGACCTCGTCCTCGAACTCCTTTTTGAGGCGGCGGCCCCACTGCTCGTACTCGCGGTCCTGTGGGCCGAAGCGGGCCCCAGCGGGAGTCGCGGATGAGGACGGCGCCGGTGTCGAAGACCGACCCATCCCTTCTTCTCGAACACGAGGTGGGGCCACCCGTGGAGAACGAGAGCTCAATGTCGTCGCCGATGCTGACGTGGACCCGGCTCCCGGTGCTCCCGGAGTCAAAGATGACGGCGAAGCTCTCCCGGAGTCCGACCGAGCGCACCGCAGCTAGTTACGTGGGGCACGAGAACAAGATGAGCAAAGCGCATAAGAGGAGAGACCGCTCCATCCCGGCGTCATATTGGTGGATATAAGAGGAAATATTCGATATATCTCGTGAATAAGAGGAAATACAAAAGTGTTTTAATCGGTAACAAGATCTACTTACGTGATGACTTTGCCCATATGATCTCGTTAGGAAAACTCAATAAAAAAATAGATTTGGAGCAACTAATGGAATCTTAATCATTAAGACAATATTACATATGCTTAATTCTAAGATGAGACCCTTAAATTTATAAACATTTTTGGGTATCTATCTTTACATGTACCTCTATTTCCTGCAATTCCTAATAAAAATATGTGCATTTATTTGAGAGCAGGAGCATAACGGTTTACAAAATGGATCTCTCATATATGTGAAACGAAAAATTATATATATAAATAAATATAAATTTATCCTTTTTTTGAAAATAAAAAAATAAAATGGATTTTCCTAATGAATACAAAAATAAATATAAATCTGTTTTGGCATTTTCCCCATTCTTGTCTATTAACCCGCGGACCTGCGTTCCTTCTTTTTTGAAAAGTATTCCATTTTGGACTTTAATGGATCCTTAGACTTTTACCTTCAGATAAGTGCAACATTTATTTAGTTGACACACACATATTGGTGATATATGGTATATTTACACATAAGACAATTCAATGTCCACTTAAAGATGCTCTATAAGTAGTTATTACATGGTGAGGGCATGATGATCCAATAAAATCTAAAACCGATTTTTTTTTTTTTGGTAAAAAAATCTAAAACTGATTGTTTTTTCAAAAAAATGAATAAGTAAAACAAATGTCATGCTCTTTTTGTGCAAATCTGATAGCAAATTGATTTTTTCTGCAAAGATGGCCCTTAAATGAATCATTTTTTCATGAAGAAAGAGAGCAGAAAGCGAAATAATAACATGAGAAAGAGGGATTAGTAGTACATTATTGGCGAATAATAACATTGAAACAATTGGTGTAACTCCGTATAGTAAGAAACTGGCCGTGTTTAGGGATAATAACCTCGGCACCGCTTTGAAAAGTATTGAGGCAGACTGTATTATCCAGCTTACTTTTATGAACTAAGACTCAAGTTGCCCTTTTATCTTTATGTCGTTTCCTTCCTTTCTTTTTTTTCTTTTATGCTGAGAGTAGCGCTCACGCTCGATTGGAGTGCATACTGATGTACCAACAAAAAAAAAAAAAAGCGCAAATAAGAAAAAAAGAAGGCAGTACATGATTGGAAAGTGCTTTGAAAGGGCTTGCTCTTTTCGTTTCTTTTCTTCAACCGCCGGCCCCAGCCGCGCGAAGGCTCAAAGAAAGAGAACAAGCAGTGAACTACAACTTCTGTGTTATTCACCTTAATCTATGATGGACGTGGAACAACCGACTCTCATTCGGAATTTCTCCAGAAGAACGTGTGGAAAAATGGAGCAGAAATTCTCTGAAGGTTTCCTTTCCCCTAAACAAGTTTAGGATTCAAGAGACATAACCCCCCCAACCCCAACGCGGCTTAGTTCATGAA
The DNA here is from genome assembly GCF_009389715.1 of Phoenix dactylifera. Lineage (NCBI taxonomy): Eukaryota > Viridiplantae > Streptophyta > Magnoliopsida > Arecales > Arecaceae > Phoenix > Phoenix dactylifera. The sequence goes on from NC_052397.1 coordinate 13,347,317, forward strand.
GTGTGAACACTCGATATAATTTTTGACAATTGGTCGCGCTGCTGCCGTTTCTTCCCGCGAAGTTTCTTCTTGATCAATATATATTACTCCAAGGAGAGCTTCGCCTTGACGCCTTGAAAGCATCCATTGATGTACTCAAGCAGCTCCGGAGAGACGGAGAGGCAGAGAGAGAGAGAGAGAGAGAGAGAGAGAGAGAGAGAGAGAGAGATTGTATTCTGGTCCTCACTTAGAAGCGGCTTGAATGATGCTTGCATATATGGTGGGATTGCTTAATCTAATCACGACCACAGGGGTGGAATCTGCACTTCAGGTCTGCTTGATCGTTGTGGCACTGCAATCCATGTTCAAGTGTGGGTTACTTCGGCTTGCAGATCAGGTAAATGCTTCTTTAGAGTAGTGCTAGCAATCTCACTTCCAGGGCCAAATTTTTTTTGAGGCTTCAGGGCAGGCATAGGTCCGAAAATTTTTGGATAATCTAAAATAATTTAATTTCTCTCATCGACCCTCTATCTTCCGAGAATTTTTTCTACAAACAGAGAGTTTTTTCACTTTTTAACTTTCGAAAGAGTTGGTTGGATCAAACTTTCCAGCGATCGCCACAAATCTGCATATAGAGGGTGAATCATGTTCTTAGAGCAGTGTTGTTTACGTGCCTCGATCTAGACAAGATTTTTTTAATCTTCTGAATCTATTTTAATAGATTATTCTTTTATAATACTGTTATATAATAACAATATAGCGATTTGTAGCTATTAATATCCAACAAAGGCTGGGGTGGTGGTTATCTACGGTGATGGTGATGATGAGATACATGTTGGTGATGATCAAATGTTCGGATTATGATATGATGGCATTCAATGATGTTGATGGAGATGATGGTTGTGGTGGACATGAATTAGATGATGGATGATGGAGGTGGGGTCGCTGATGGTGCTATTGATGGTGGTAACTTGGGTAGCAACATGGGTTGCAGATTAGGAGGAAGGGAATACGCTTAAGGGTTTTGGGTAGAGTGGACGCAGGGGTTAGGCTTAGGCTAGTCCAAGATGAGTCTGAGGTGATAAACATGGTATTGTTATTGCTACCGTTATTTATGGTTATAACAAGGAGATGAGCACTTGTAATATTTTGGGAGATGTGACAAGGCCGATACTGATGTCCATTGAATCACTCCACCCGATTCTCCACCTTGCACCCAGTTGCCTCCGTCGCTCTTCTCCACTCAATAGAGAACGAGTTAACGGCCGCTAGAATCTTCATACATTTCTTCCATCCAGTTAAATTACCTCATACAAGACAAGACAACCCAAAGAATGACCACATGTCTCAGACGCACACCCCTTTCCAATCACATCCATCCGATGAAGATCCAACGCAAACAACCATCCCACCACCCTAGGAAGAATCAAGGAAAAAATAAAATATCAAAATCCAAAGACTAGTAGGGAGTTGATTCTCGGCGCCTCACCAGTTGGCCCTAAATGGGTCTCCACCTCCATCAATTCAATTGGAATTGAGGGAAGAAACTAAGTAGAAGAAATCCTAAATCAAAACCCTAATCCTAATATTAATTTCGGCGCTAATTCCTTTCCCTTATATCATCATCATCTAAAGATAATGAAGGGAGATAGGTTTCATGAAGGTAGAGTTGTGGTCATCGGTGAATTTGGATAGGCAAGGATGGGTTTGTCAAAGTAGAGGTTTGTAGGATTCAAGGAGGGGGGATTGGTAGCCTCCAACCTTGCTTCTTTTTTCAGGGCCTATCCGAAAGAGTCAAATGGAGGAAAAAGAGAGGGTCTCTTCTTTTTTTTTTTCTCCTTTTCTTTTTTTTTCTTGTTGAGATACAAATAAGTTAAGGTGTTAATTTGGCCACCACCATGGCTGCCAACTTGGTATACAGTATCGATAATAGGTGGGAGTGCAGCTTTTTTGTATAATGCATTTACGCTAGCAATATTCCAAACAAAAATGCAAGGAATCCTCAAATGATAGGCCCCACCAAAATTATTATTCAATTTCTTTTTTTTTTCAAAAACAATTGAGATAAAGAGAGGAAAAAATTATACAAGATGAATTATTCGAATCAAAATCCTTAAGATGCACAATCCAAGTCTCAAGCATCAAACCTTCCCAAGAAAAGAAAAGGGGGACATACTTGAGTTCACTATTAGATATAAATGTTATTATTTTATAAGTTCAACTCTCAACTAGGTTTATCCGAAAAAAAAACTGTGGCTAAAAGTGGAGACTCGCCCTAAACATGGTATATAGGTAAATTTACCTTAACTAGTTTCCAACTAGTTATATCTTAACTTTTAATTATTTTTTGGAATTGGATGGCCTCAATCCCTACGTAGCCCTAATCCCTTGCGTCTCGACTCTACTCTCCCCCCCCCCCTCTCTCTCTGTCTTTGTCTCTTCAACATCCACAGCTTCTTCCAGTCAACCATCAGGTCGATAGAGGAATATGAAGGATCGGCTATATTAGCTGTAACAACCCAAGACCTCACCCAAAATGGTTAGCCAGAAGATATTATTTGGGTTCCTTGATTCTGTATAAATACCCAAGATCGCCTCGGCAAATAATCGATGTGGAATTAAACACACGCCCGCACGGATCCTCACATACTCCTCCCGTTTAAGCTCTGACGTCCTCGTCAGGCTAAGGATTCAAATTCATTTAAGTCTAATCATAAACACCACGATAGGCCCATGGTCCGCCTCCATAAATTCGGTTGTAGTGTCTCCTAGTCCACAGGCTATGAGCCGAGTTCGCTCTGATACCATTTATAACAACCCAGGATCTTACCCAAAATGACTAGCCGGAAGATATTATTTGGGTTCCTTGATTCTGTATAAGTATCCAAGATCTTCTCGGCGAATAACCGATGTAGGACTAAACACACTCTTGCAGGATTCTCACATTAACAATCGAAATGGATCAATTATGATTTTGAAAATTGCAAAAATTACAACATTTACCATAAAATTATATAACGTATCAATTATGATCCTTGAATTTTGCCCAAATTACAGTATTTGCTTCTTTTTTTTGCCCTTCTACAGCCAACAGTACCACAAGAAAATTTTATTGATTTAGAGGCTGGAAACACAGTAAGGAGTAACATCATAGAAGTTGGGCTCATGGAAAACATGGCAACACAGGTACATGGATGTCCTACATATTTATTTTAATTTTTTACCCATTATATGGTGTTATTGAATTTTCTTTTTGAATTGCATCATCTCCATCTGCTTTCCACTGAGTTCTGCTCAAGTGAGGAACATTAAGTTATACCAACAATAAATATTACCAAAATAAATATTACTAAAATATTCCTAAAAAAATATTGCAGAATAAATTTACACCATGAAGTAGAAATGGGCATCGGGCCGTGCCGGGCCGGGCTCGGCCCAAGCCCACCGGGCTACAGACCAAACGGGCCGTGCCTGGCCCGGCCTGTTACTAAACAGGTTGTGCCTGGCACGGCCCGCTTAACCTAAAGGCTAAGCCCGGCACGACCCTAGGCCCGTTGGGTGGCGGGCCATGCCGGGCCCGGCACGGATCGTGCCTGGCACGAGACAGGCCGGGTCCGGCACGGCCCGTCTGTCCAAAAAAAAAATGCTGTTATAGGTGGCCCATAACGGCTATTTGTGGCTTTTTACTCATTTTGCCCCTCCCAACAGCCATAAAACGGCTAATTTGAGGGGTATTTTGGGATATTTCCGGGCTAGCCCGCGTGCCATGCCGTGCTTGGCCCACGAATTGTGCCAGCCTAGGCCCTTATGGGCCGTGCCGGGCTCGGCCCGCGGGCCAGAAATCCTTAACCCAGCCCGACCCCCTTTTATGAGCCGTGCCCAACACGGCCCGTAACTATAGCAAGCGGGCCGTGCCTGGCCATGGGCAGCCCGGTCCAATGCCCACCTCTACCATGAAGGTAGGGGGGAGAGAGAGAGAGTTATGTGCGAGATCCATAAATGATTTTATCTTGAAGCTCTCCGTACTTGGATCACAACAAAGATTGCAGGTTATTTTGCGTAAAGTCCTGGATTGGGTGATCATATCTATGTTAAAATGCGAAAGTTTGCCCCTTAATTATTCTAAAAACATTGTTATGCATCGGTTATTGCTATCTGGTGAAAAAAGGTACACAACACCAAGCAATAGCCCTACTCCATATGTCAGCATTATAGAGAATATCATCATCAAATAATTTAGCATAATTTTCTTTCTGTGGATCTTATTGCATGGGACAACTTTCAAACTTATAAATGATATAGAAACAAGTTCATAAAAATTACCCTATGGAAAACAGAGTAGAAATTTAGTCCATCAGAAATTTTAAATTACACCATTATAGCTATGTAATGACTGCAGCTTGAGACCATTGTCAGTCATTATAATGTTCTGGCAGATAGTAATTTGGCTTCAGAAAAGTTAATACCTTTATCTATGGATTCGTTGAAAACAAAAAATTCAGGTTGCTCTAATGAATCAAGCTAACTTACCTGCCTTTGAAGGTGCCTTCTATCAGTTCCCCATCAAAGACTCAACACTCATGTAATAAAAAAGGATTCAGTGTTCCTCCCTGTAGCAAGAAACAGATTGGATCACTTGTTACCGAAAAACTTCACTTTTGCACTCTTTCAATGTAGTCCATAGAAGAACCATAAAATCAGTTCCGATGTATTACCTATCTTGACATTCTCAAACAACTCTTGATTACTGCCCAAGGACTTCAATTCTGAAATGGAACATAATTATCATAAGGAAATGTAATCAACTGTTTCCAGTGACCCCCATACCTAATCATTCCCTTCTCCTTCCCAACCCTTTGAATTAAGTTTAAGCAGTGAGCACCTTCTTGTTGAAAATTGACATTTCCATCTATGCACAGTAGCTTGTGGACATTCAGAAGGAGATATAAACGAGATAGACCTATTATATTCTATCTATATCAGAGGCAAGAGCAGTTTATTTATTAAGTTCCTGTGCTAAATATTTATCACTTTCCATCTTAGAATATTCCTCCTTTTTGAATGCTAGGAGCAACAAAGGAGGCAGACACAGGATCGACAAACTGAAACATCAGAACAGAATCCTCCACATACTGCCACGAAACAAGATGATGATCCAAAGGAATGCACAAAGATAGCGCTAAAGGTTTCAGTAGCCATAGGTGGGCTCACTGGGAGCATGATTGGTGTTCTTGCTGGAAATGAACACAAGAAATCAGATAACATTTTCCTCAAAATCAGCCACTTGCTGCTATGGGCTAGTTTTGTGTTGTGTTTTATCCTAATGGTACTAGCACTTCTCAGCATCAAGAACAAACAGTTAGTTATAATTGTCAAAATTGCCATGTATGCAACCATTGTTTCACTGATATTGTCAGTGGTTGATGCCTTTATTGTATATATGAAATCTGGAAATCTATGAGATTTTGTTCCACTATGCTCGGTGTTGGCTTTCGCGGTCTCATGTCACAAGAATGATGACAACTGCACATGACTTTGGATCTAGGGGACAGTTTCCTTTGAGAGAAGGTAGCCAACTAGATTTTATTCCAATTGGCTCATTTATGCCGAGTGTGAGCCCAATGGTGTGTATACTCATTTGTGTCATTTAACCCCCCCTCTTTTTTGGGAAAACTACTCAGATCTTCGAATATATAAAGAGAGTACCTAAGGACTAGAGCCATTCAAATATTTCAGCAGATCATGGTGGTAATAAACTTCAAAACTATGATTCACAGTAGATGATGATGATGATGTTTCTACCAAGCTAGAAATTTCTCATTAAGAATACCGATGAGGTAAAGAACTGAAACATATGATCTGATCAAAGACACGTAAACCTAAGTTGACAGAACAGTTATCTGACCTGCTTTTTGGGGTAAATTTTGAGGTTGAGCAATATAAAAGTATTTTGTATATAATATAGAATCCTAGGCTAAATAGCACACAAGTTAATTAATGAGAACTCCAACTTTTCTTCAGTCATCCTTTTTCTGAGAGGAAATTAAAAGTCTAATCAACCGATGAGGCAACAGAAACTGGGGAAGAGAATTGTTTTTATTCTTTCTCTTTTTCCTTGAGGGAAAAAAAATTGCTATTTCACTTACCTTGTTACCCTTATTTCACTTCACTGCGTTGAAATATATAATGGCCACTACATCAAAACACTCAGATGTCACCACCTTAGAAACAATTTTCCTGCAACTCTTCCAAAATCAAGCATGTTAAAAGCAACAGAACTATAGACTTATACGGTGATTAAATGTCAGAAGGATAAAATAATGCAAGTATTGTCATGCCTCAGATCCGGAGTATGACATGGCCGTGCTACTAAGGGATACAGCCCACGGTAATACGAAGCTAACATTACATTTAGCTTTCAAATCCATTACAGATAAAATATAATAATTAAAAGTCTAATTCCATTATTCATTAAATAAAATCAATATTAGTTCAGAGCGTCTAAATCTAAACATAAATACCAAACCCATAATTCTTACTATTCAAAAAATCACTAACTACAAATTTATAATTAAATAAAGAACTAAAGTTCTGCTCTGCTATATAGATCGCTAAGCTTGCTAGCGCGAACTTCAAGCCTGGACCATCCTTTGTTCCTATCGACCCTATTCCTTTGAAGAAAGAACAAAAAAATAGAGGTATATGAGTGACACAGCTCAGTAAGTAAATCTTTCACTACCTTATGGGATCAAATATGATTTTTTTATGTCAATGCATCATTTAAGAAAAATAACAGATATTCCAAAATAAACATTTCATAATACAGTATAATAAATCGTCATAAAGCAAATCATGAGTGCATAAATCATTCATATTTCATAAACATAGCTCCAAGTTTATTTTGCAAATCAATACATAAATCATTCTTTTTTTATTTAGCCATATCATAGTTCAAAATATTGCTCACATGTACTCGTGCTACAATCATTTTATACCTATGATAGGGCCCGTGTTCGTAATCGACAAAGATTCATATTTCGTACGCCAACTTTATACCTGTTGGTAGGGCCAGTGTTCGTATGTATGCTAGCTTCGGGTGTCGATTTTTTCAATTCTAGAGATCATACATAGCTATCCGAAAGCCTTTAAAAAAACTTATATCTTTTTTATATTACATACATATAAATAGATGAAAAACATTAAATGGCGTGATCAGATTTATATTTCATAACAAAGCTATTTTCATTAAAACACTTATAGAACTATTTTTCATAATAAAATATAATTTTTATAACACATATGCTGATCCATAATTCTAAGAAAAGCATGATATTTCTACAAGCAAATTCTAGCACAGAAAACATAATTATTTGAACAATAATGAGTGTAAGGTCTGCTTACCTCTTTCGTCTTAGACCGTCAAACTTCACTAGAAAATTCAGTTAACCCTATTAACATATGAAAAGTAAAATTAATTTTCGTTTGATGATTTTAATCGAATAATAAGAAATAGAGATAGTCGGATGATAGCGTTCGACGATTTTGAGTGGGTCAGGCCTCAGTGATTCGATCAATAAATCATAGGAATGGACTCGATCAGGTTGAAGATTAATCAATATGGTTCATCAATAAAGGTTTCAAGGACATTCAGCAGAGTCGAAGTGATCGGTCCAGTAGGCAGCCCGAGCACCAGGATGGATCAGGGCCCTTTACAGAAGTCAACTCAGGTTCGTAGATCAGATCGATAGAACCCGATACTGGATTCCATAGATCTTATAGAGAGAGAAAGTAGAGAGAGGAGAGAGAAAGTAGAGATGGAAGAGAGAAAGTAGAGAGAAGAGAAGAAACAAAAGAGAGAAATAGAGGGATGGTTCTCTCTCTCCTCTTCTTCTTCTTTTCTTCTTTCTTTTTTTTTCCTTTTCTTCTTTCTTCTTTTTTTTCTTTTTTCTTAGCAAAACATAAGAGAGAGAGAGGGCAACTGTGATCGTGGTCGTCCAGCAACGTGGCGGTGGCGGGCAGCAGAGGGCGGTCAGCGGCTACGGCTGGCCGACTGAGTTTAGTGGGAGAAAATCGAAACAGGGGTGCCCTGTTTCGGATTGACTCCGACAATTGCCGGCTCAAATCCGTGGGATCGAAAGCCCAAAACACAAAGGAAGAGAAGAAGATGGAGAGCTCGTACCTCAGTCTGGCGAGGCTTTCCGGCGAAAATCGAAGGAAGAAACTCAAAGAAGAAAAGCTTGAATCGGAGGATTTCTAGCCCATTCTTTGATGGATCTCAAGAAGGAGGACAGGGGATCTTAAGTAGGCAACAATCCCTGTTCAATTCACCTCTTATTGCCGGTTTTTCCAGCCCACAAGCCCAAATAAAAACTGGGTTATTACAAATATAATGTATTTTATTTGATAAATTACTCAAACAACATGCACAGAGACATAAATCCACTTAGCTTTTAGGGAAAAATCATTTCAGCCATCTGGAAGAGGCTCCATGAAAAGCTATATTCTTCCTTAAAGAGTGGGCAGGAGCATAGACTGCATGGATTGATTCATGAATAATCTAACCTATGTATCTCATTGGTTGTCCTCTTCAATACCTTCAACTTGTTCATCAAACAGCCAATAAGCATAAATTCATTTTTTTTGACTGTCGAATAAAACAATTCATATTCACCTTCTGAAACCCTTCCTAAAGATGCATTCAGTGTCCATAAAACCACAGATCTCAATAATTTTTGAGAAGTTGCAACTCAGAGAAGCAAGACTCTACACTCTCCAAGACTCTTCTTGGTCCAATACTCATCATGCTTAACCTGCCAATCTGAATAACTGATGTAAAACCATTGCTTACCATTAGCACTAGAAGGGATGCTAAGTACCCTTTATTTTACTTTTTCCATGCATGCATTTTTCAATTTTTAATTGCACTGTGATCGCAATAAGAGAGCTGATGCAATAGAATCACCCTTTTTTTCCATGTCTAGCATACAAAGATGATATAAGTACAGTCTTTCACATATAGAGTAAAAGCCTACAAATTTCAGATGGGTGAACAAGGAAAAGATCGAGCCAGTTAACACAGCAAACAAAAAGAAGGTGTTAAAAGCCAACCATCCTTAGCTGATTGGCACCCCACTCCACTTCAGAGAGGTCCACAGTTCGAAGACCACTGACCCCTGCTGGTGGTACTCCCCATGCATTTCTCAATAAAAAAATCTAAACAATTTAGTATCGAACAAAAATAAAGTCCCACTGAAATGTTAAAAAGCTCATACCTGAATACATCATGTGCACAAAACATTGTACAAACTTGGTGCCAAATTTTCATATCAACCAGCATGAAATACTGGATGACCATATTCATATCGGTTCAGAGTTGAAGCCAGCACTTGCAAAAGATGAACCATTCATAACATGAAGATTGGCCCTGCACATAGGACCTATGAATTTCATGGATGATAGTTATTTTGAGTATAGATCTCAATTTTACTTCCTCCTAGTTAGTTTAGTATAGCAAACTTTAAGTGCTTAAGTTGTCTTGTCAGATTTAATTCATTGTGATCACCTTCCTTTTCAGGGTTTTTCATTTTCAAACCCTCAAATGATGGAAAAAGTATAGGTCATTCAACAAGGTGCTGTCAAAGATGACCCCAAGAGGCTGGGGGTTAATTTATTCTTCTTGCAATATTCCACAGAGTTGTGCTTCCTTAAGATACTGCTAAAGCTGAATACAGCTTCTGTATGAGGAGCTTGAGGACTCAGGATAAATTGTCTGAAGACATCTAAGTCATGAGTAATACCTGGTTTGGTAATGGTTACGGTTATCAGGCTCTAAACAAATCTTCGGTACATCTCTAGTTTTCAAGCAAGTAGTTTCCCTTGATTAAGCTTATAGTTACATTTGGGAACCAAAAGGTCTTGTATATTAGGAAGGTCCAACACATATTTCCTCTATCAAAAGACAACCAAGGATGAAGATATCATATGCCGAGGTCATGCCAAGCTCGCATTAACACAGTGCTAGTGCTTGGCAAAAGCTGTCACTATGGCATTTCAAGCACAGGCATGCAGCCAATATCATGCCAATGTTAGATGTTAGAAAGGCATTGGCATTGTATGTGTTGTATCATAACAACTGTGGCAACCGACACTTTAATCCATGAGGACAGCCTCCTTTTGGAAGTTGCTCCACCGAAATCTTCAATCACAAATTTCCTTCACAAAGCTGCTTCAGGGTTTTCATCTCTATCTAGTCATCTCCACCAAGGATAGTATCATTTACATAGATAACAAGTATAATTAGCCATCAAGATGTTTTCCAATAGTAAATCAAAAATAATATGCTTGACTTCTTTTAAACTCAAAGAACCAACAGTGCTTAAATGAACTTGCCAAACCAAGCACAAGGGAATTTTGCTTTAGATGATAGATGGATCTCTTTAACTGGCACGCCTGCATCTTTTGCTAAAGCAAATAGAGGAGTATCCTCATAGAAGTTTTCACATAAATATTCATGTAAGAATGAATTATTGACATCTAGCCTGAAAAAAAAAAAGACAAAAAGATGACTTCAGATTGCTAGCAACTCAAACCATAAATTTAGCTAAGTTAAGCTTTCCCACAAGAGAAAATTTCTCAAAGAGGTCTGCATGATAGGTATGAATATAGCTGTTAGCAACAAGTTAGCTTTGTATTTTCAGCTGAACCATCCTGTTTAAACTTGACAATATATGCCCAAAGACAGATTACACTAAATTTCCTAAAGACAGAGGCACCAGCTCTTAGGTTTTATTCTTGTAGAGCGCCCCTTTTAGTTCTAGAAACTTGATATTTACATTAAAATGATTCCGAACCTTGTGAAGAATCTTATACAAGACATAAGGCTCATATTATTCTTCATAAGATAGAGATAAGTCATTTGAGATTAATTATTGACTAAACTAACAAAATATTTAAAGTTTTCCAACGAGAAACATGAGGAATCCATAAATTGCTATGCACCAACACGAAATATTCAGGTTTAAATTTATTAAATCAAGGACTTTAAAAAACAGCCCCATGATGCTTAGCAAGCTCATGACTCGCATAAGGTTACTGACATGTTAGGATTACTAGGATTACATAATGAAACAGAAAATGATGTATGCCCTCACCAACACTATCATCTAACTAAGGTCGTCTTATGACAAAGATAAATAACCACCAAGATCGAAAAAAATTGAAACCTCCTTTATGTCCTTTACTGGTTGTCTTCCCCATTGAGAGATCTTGAAAATTCATGATTGGTAGGACAAGAAGTTACTTTGCAATTTAAAGACTTAGGAAACAGCTATTAAAGATAACATAAGATCGAAATTTTGGGACATAAGTCTGAACATCCCCCAGATGAGAAACAGGAGAGAAGGTTCCATCAGCCAGCATAACATACTTGCAAGAAGGAAAAAGTATCAGGATAGGAAAAAGAACCAAGGGTTTCAGTCTATGTGTGGCTTTTTATTTTTCCTTCATCTGCGTTCACATTTCCTTTATGTTTCCTTTAAAAAATTTGGAAATTATCTTAACATTGTTTCTTCTAGTAGATGTTAGTTCTTACTTATTATTATTATCCACCTTTTATCTTCTCCCCCCCCCCCCCTCTTTAAAAAATTTGGCTTTTTATCCCCCCCCCCTCTTAGAGAAGTGTTCTAGTAACCTTAACATAATTTTCTCCGCATACTTATATGTGGATCAAATTCAGTTAGTGAAAAAATAAATATCTCCAGTGATTCTCTACATAAAGGCAAGCATTAGTGTGCAAGCAACAAGCTGAAAACATGTCAATTAAGTCCACAATCAGAAAATGCTGAACTATCAAACATTGCATACCTTAATACACCAACTTCATATTCTAAGCAGAGAACACAGCCGACAAGAGCACGTAAATACCAGCAACTATTCATGCTATATCTTGCTTGTATAATCTCATCAACAAAATTCAATAAGGAAAAAGATTCCGAGCAAATGAAGAACTTGGAGCTTATTCGAGATGCGGTTTAAAATCCAATAGAAAGCTGGATCTCAATATGGTATAAATAGCAAGCAAGAAAGCAAGAAAGCAAGAAAGCAAGAAAGCTGGATTCTGATGCCAGCACAATTGAAGGTGTCAGCTTAACTTAGCTGGGTCTCCGAAGGAAGAGAAGACTTTGCGCCGGATCTTCTTCCTCTCCTCAAGAGAGTGGAGAAGAACGATTCAGAAATTTCCTGAAGCTTGCCAAGTAGGCATGATCAAGACGCAGGTTTGGAGTCTTTAGAGGACTTCAAGTCAACAAAATTTTGGAGTCTGCCTTCCCCCAACCCCACTCTCACACACGGACTTTCCTCGAAACTTCTTTCACCGACGACCAATGAATCAGATCCGATCTTTCTTGACCAGGCGTGTGAGCCCGGCATTAGTGGGTTTTTTTTTTGGGGGCACACGGCATTAGTGATAATATAAAAGAAATATAAAAAATATATGAACCATATCTAATGCTAAATATCAAAAAATTATAAAGACTTTTGTAACGAATTAGCTTAAGGGTTTTGGTGAAAGAGATGTGGTGCTGATTTTGAATATTTATTTGTGTTGGGTCGTGTCACCACTCCAATAAACAGGGTGGATCCGTTGAGTTCAAGATAGTTGTTATGGTCAAAATACTCTTAAGGTGCAACCCTAATTGTGCTCGAATGTGGTTCGAAGCCGTTCTAATTTGTATTATGTTAAAGCCATACCCATATCCTGCAGTGGATCGAAGAAGAAAAAGAAGCTAACAAGTTGAATGTCAATAGTGGTCAAGTATTTATAAGGTTTTTTTTTTTTTTGATTGAGAATTCTGTTATTTATGATGTTATGTCACATTTTTTTTTTCCCTCAATTTACTCAATGTACTACAACATGTTATCTCATGACTAACCTCATTAACATCATGCAAAAGAACACTAGAACTGGAATCGAAGAAGAATGGATTTTATGGCTCCTCTTTGTATTTTTTTTCCATAATTTGTATAGGAAATATATGTTGCACCTATATATAATTAGGCAACAGTTTGAATACGGATCAATCTAAATTCAACCCAACCAAATATTTTGGATTTAAAATTTTGAACTCAAACATGCGTACATGATGCATTATCATTATCAACCCGAGGTCTAATTTCAGATTCCAGGTCTAATTTTCATATTCCAGGTCAAGCCGATGGGTTGAATGCCCACATTATTGATTATTAGTTGCATATAGGAAAATAAATGGCTTGGTCTGCAGGCAAAATTCTATATTTGTTAAGCCAGATCAGATATAAAATTGTTGCAAATCTTGAGCCGACTGATTTGCATTTCTAATTGGGAGCCATGTGGTAGGAAACCAGAGGTCTAGTCTATATCTAATACCATGGCTCCATGGAGATCGAAAAAAGTTGGACCTCTCAAGTAAACAAACATATCAAGCAAATTCCATTTACTTGTTGCATCTTTTTGCATACATGCAGTTAGATATTCATGAATTTTATAACATAGTTTATATATTTAACATTACAAGTAAATGAAGCTAGTGGCGCAACTGCTTCAATGAATACAGATACATAAAAAAAATACACACTACCAATAATTTATTTTCACCAAATAAATAGAAATAGGTCCGTATATAACACTGCAGATATAAAAAATATCTTATAAAACTATTGAGTGCTTACTTGGATGGTATCACTTTTTGCCACTGGAGCAGGAGAGTGGGGTTCTATTCTAGTTAAATTTGACCCTCAAAGCGGGGATGGGTTTAGCATCTAGGTTAGGGATGAGACCCCCTAATATCTTTAAAAAGAAAAGATACATATATTTTGTAGGAAGTCAGTTTGTAATAATTGAAAAAAATAACTATTTTTATAGATAACTGTTACAATAAAAGAGAGGCCGTATTAGACAAGAGAACAGAGAAATGAGTAGTCCCGCCTTCCAAATGCTCTGTATTTTATTGTTACTCTTTTTTTAGGAAAGAAAAAGAGCTCAATGACTAGCATGGACTAGTTAAAGCTTGTTGTCATGCCACGATCTGAGATCGTGAGCCAGAGGCCGCGGCAACCGCTCATAGGAAACTCTCCTTACGAGCATGCAAGGTATCTTATCATAATATCAAAATCAGGCAGCAAAAATAATTTAAATAATAACGTTCAAATTCTAATTAAATAGTAAAATTAAAGTCTTACAAAACCAATAATATTCGAAAATCTAGTCTAAATAAAGATATCAAAATCTTATCTCCAATCACTCTCCCATGATAAATCTCCGAGTCGAGCTAAGTCTTCAAATACGTAAAAACAGTATAAAATCGTATAATGAGCTAGACAACCCAATAAACAATAAATACTTTAGCTAGATAAATCAAGCAATAAAATAATAATAATATATTGAAATTAAGCATGCAAAATAAATCGATTCAAAGTCAAATCGATATGCTATCCAGTCAGTCACTTTAAATTTCAAATCTTGTTTCATAAATCAATTATATTTCAAATCGTCAAGTTTATCTAGAGAACCATGAGCTATAACTGCATTTATACCATATTGCTGGGCTAGAATATGTGCTTAGCAAAGTACCAACGTATATCCCTTACTAGTAGGGCATCCATATAACAATGTATAACTTCCACTAGTAAGATATCGATATGCCAATGTAAAATCCCCACTAGCAGGGTATCGATATGCCAACGTATAATTTCCATTGGTGGAGCGTCAATATACCAATATATAACCCCCATTGGCAGGGAATCGATATACCAGCGTATAATCTCTACTGGCACGATGTCGATATATTAGTGAATAACTTCCAATAGCAGGATGTCGATATACCAATAAATAATCCTCTGGCAGGGTATCAATATATAGTCTGGCTACAAGTCCAAATATGTTTCGTAGCAAAAACTCGTTTTCTCATATTCATATTTAGTATTCCAAATCGTAAGATATATAAATTCATATGACATTGAAATCAATCAAACATAATCTATATCGAAATCAATACGTTTAATTAAGAATCATACAATATTCTAGAAAGAGGCACATATAATAATAAAATACTATACATAAACTTCTTAAATCAAGAATGGTTCGTTTAAGAAAATATCTATAATTTGTCGATAGATCTAGAAAAAAGAGTTACATTACTCACCTTGCGAGCAAATCTAAAGTATCAGCCTAATCAATTTTAAAAATTCTTCTAAGATCCCGGTATTTAAAAATTACCAAAATTTATCACAATTATTCCAAAAAATAGAAACCCTAATTTCAATACTTTATAGGGCTGCGGGAGTGCCCGACACCCCAGTTGGTCTAACCAAGGCAAAAATCATCTGATCATGTTCGAACTAGATACAAATAGTTTAATCGGGATTGGAGGTGACCAAATCTAATAGTGTTTGACAAGGATTAGGATGGAGGTTGGCACGCTGTTTGATGACTCTAGATTAGGACCCTTCATCTAGATCGATCCAGAAATCACTAAGAGTCGTACTTATAGGGTCCAATCAACGTTAGAGAGAGAACATTCAGGTAGAGAGAGAGGAGATAGGAGAGAGAGGAGATAGGAGAGAGAAAGAAGAGAGAAGTCAGATAGAGAGAGAAAGTTTAGAAAAAAAATAGAGAGAGGAAAGAGAAAGATAGAGGAGAGAGAAAGAAGAGAGAGACTCTTTTTCTTCCCCAAAATAGGGGAGAGTCCGTCTCTCCCTTTTCTCTTCGATCAGAGGGGGTAGCAGCCCATGGTGGCTCAGCTCCAGGCAATAGTGGCCACGACGGTTCTCAACCGCAGTCATTGTTGACAACGGTGGCCGGTCGGATGGTTTTTCGGCGATTCGCCGGCCCAAATCCCATCTAAAATAGCAAAAGAGAGAAAGGAAGAAGAAGAAGATCTACTTCAGTCCAGTGAGGTGGTCCAGCCGCTCCTTTCGGCAACAAGTCGAGAAAGAAGATCGAAGGAGGAGCTTGGGATCAGTGGCTCGATCTCGACTGAACTTGAAAATGGAGGAAGGGAGTCTTTAGATAGGCAATCCCGACCTTATCCGGCCAGTCTTTGGGTGGCGATGGGACTCCGATCACCATCACGACCGGAGAGGAAGAAGACTCCCAGCCGAAGTCTTCCTCCCGATCTGCCTAAGGCCAAAATATGGCTAGGCCAGTCGAGAAGACTTAGCCCAGTCCATTGGTTTTAGACTTGTAGACTAGACGTTTAGACATAATATATGTAAACATCAGTCAATATTTGCACAAAATTGAATTTATAAATAGAACATGCCGTTGGCTCCTCTAGCTAGGAAAAATCCATAATTACTTGCCTTACACTAAAAAAAAATGGATAGTCTATTTTTGATTTTCTTTCTTGTTTGATTTCTTAATGGACCATTAAATACAGGATTTTATATGTTATTTCCTAAAATTTTATATATATGCATATTAATCCCTACCTTTTCTATATTTGTATAGTAGTCTATGAAATCTAGTATCTTTTTTTTTTCTTTTTTCTTTTTTTTTACATCCATTGAGTTTTTGAGCATTATTGGATGATCGGATCATCTCCTGTGATAGTTTTTCTTTTTTTTGGCTCTTTGTTTAGCTGCAAGATCGAAGTAAAGGAGCCCTCTTTTTCTAGCATCAGGTTAGCTGGTTAGCTGAGAGTTCTCTGCATTTTCTTACAATTTATTTCATCCATGAGCTTATGTGCTTCTCTTTGTTAATCTAAACCTATTTTCTCTTTATTTTTTTGTTTGATCTAGAAATATTTGATCGTACTGTGAGTAGGCTCTGGGCAAATAGTTTTTATGATCTTTCTTTTTTGTTATCTTTTAGGGAAATTATCTACATATGGCCATCAATTCTCTGGATTTTATTTGATTTCTCTGCGAATGTCCATCTATGTACATCATGCTGCAATCATGGCTTTCTTCAATTCTACTGTTCAACCCGAGATCTGTGACCGTCAGATTCTACTGCCACAGCTCGAGTATCCATTTCGACTATCTTTCTTAGGGTCGCTCGCTGTTCTAGAGCAAGAGATCAAGTGGCTCTTTGGATTCGTACCAAGGAGATGAAGGCATTGGAACCTTTTATTGGAGGCTTAGAATTTTTTTTTTTGGAAACTAGTTTCTGCTCTTCGTCTTGCAGCATTGATACGTTATTTTTATTTTGTTATGGTACCTCAATGACCTGCAGTTTTGGCCATGACTTAGATTCCTTCTTTTTATTAGAAAAATAAATATCAATCATGCACTCTTCTCTCGCAACTATTTGCAGGCATGCTCCTTGAATGATCTCTTGAAATGCAATTACGAAATTCTTATTCTACGCATTGTCTTGTACTATCAAAATATACTGGTAGTCGCTTAAATCCCATGCACTGTATGAAATATTTGATTGATTGATTGATGAAACGATAACAATCTATCAAGTACTCTACATAATTTCTCGTTAAATTAAAATGGCTTGGCCAATACTGCAACAATTTAGAGAAATTGCGCTATTCAAGCAACGCACCTTCAATCGGCGAGTTCACAATTATTGATAATATTATTTCATTTTATTGAAACATGGCTGATACTACAAGGAGCCATCGTTGTGTGCATGAATTTTTTTTTATCATTATATGATATAAAAAATGGTACATATTATCCGTAGAAATTAGATCAAGATATGAAGTGCGATTAATTGTTGAGTTGCCTAATCAAGTATTTTTAGGTTCCGGTAACTTCATATGTGCATCTGTAGGACCAGCCAAAACATTTTCCCTGCTTACATATGCTAGACTTGCTAAATTCTGTAACATTCCAGTCAAAAAAATTGATGCTTTTAGACATCTCTAGCTTTTTACCTTGTTTTCAACATTGCACCTGCCCTGAGTTCATAGCCTACCGAATTTTACCAGAGGATCTAGGAAAATAAGAATGTCCTTCCCCATTCGCCCAAATCGACCGATTTCCAAATCTAGGTGCTACAAACCAGCTAAAACTACACCAACCCCGAGGAAAGGACTTCCGTGGACATCAGGACCGCCGATCGGACGGCCCACATGCGCCCCGCGGGCCCTCGTAATCCAAATGAGGAGGAACGAATCTGGATCTTAGATGCCGGATGGGGGCATTTCGGTCATTTCAGTTCCTTCCACGACCGGCCCGAGGGCTGCGCTCGTGTTCCAAGCGGGAAACTCCGAGGGCGGATAAAGTCCTCTCCTTCGCCTAATCGTGGAAGAACGAGAACGAGAGGACGAGGGCGGGGGGGAAGAGAGCGAGCGATGAGGGCATTTCGGTCATTTCAGTTCCCTCCACGACCGGCCCGAGGGCCGCGCTCGTGTTCCAAGCGGGAAACTCCGAGGACGGATAAAGTCCTCTCTTTCGCCTCCCCGTGGAAGAACGAGAACGAGAGAACGAGAGAAAAGGAGAGAGACAGAGAGAGAGAGAGGAGAGCGAAAGGGGCAGAAAAAGGTGGGATTTTTGTCCTCGAGACAGAGCAAGGGAAAAGGAGGAGGAGGGCAATGGAGGACGTGGGGGGCACCGCGGCATGGGTCGCGAGCCGCGCTTCTCACGTGAAGGTGGACTCCTCAGGTTCCGCTCGCCTTCCTTGCCTCCGAAGCGATCTTGGGTTAGGGTCTAGAGATGTCGCTCTTGTTCTATTTGTCTGTTCCTGATGATTTCTGAGGGAAAATTGCTGTGTGCTTTGGCTCTCTTTCCTTCATTTACTTTTTAAAAATTTCTTTTTTCGTTTACAGATTCGAGTTGCGAATGCTTTTTGGCATAAAGAGTCTAGTAGTTCTTGTGGAAGATTTGGAGTTTTGTGATTGAAATGAGACTAATCTTTGGCGTTCTTTCATTAATAATTTTATTTTGATTCTGTCCTGTTTTACATTTTTTGTGGATATTCTGATGTTTAATATTTGGAGAAATCTTTGTTGAATTTATGGATTTGGTCCATTTTATGAGAATTCTGGTGAATTTTTCTAGATAGTGTGATACTTGTGGTTGTGTACACTTTCTTCGCTTCTCTTCTCTAAATAGTCTCCCAATATGTATGTGGATGTTGATTGTCATTGTAAAAGTCTTTAGTTTTCCTGTTTACACCGTTCTCAATTCCTGGTAATGAATAGTATATGTTTTTCTATGAATTTAACTCCAAAACACTTTTATGAATCCTTTCTATCATCAGAAAAATTACTGTCTGTAACCTTTCACAGCTTGGCAGATGTGTTTCCTGCCATACTTCATTGTGTAGAAGACATTGAAATGATCATTTGCTAACTTACCATCACTTGCTGACAGGGCAATGATGATTCTTAGTATTGCTCCATCTAAGTTGAAAGTTTAAATATGCACATGCAAGGCACTTAACATCTGTGGAAGTGTATTTTTTTTTAATGCTCAACAAAAATTCATAGCACATTGTGTTTTCAACCATGGGCCCTTTCACTCAAAGTCATGCCAAGCAATGTTTAACTGGTAAATTGCCATTTAAACACCAGACCCAGTTCCTTTGTTTCTTTATGTTTTGTTAATTCTTTCTAAAACACCTACCATACTGCATTTTTTGTGAGATGCATAAGCCCCTCTAAGAGATTAATTGAATACATTCGCTTTAGAACATCCCAATCTCACGTGCACTACCAAAATTAATGCCAATGTACAGCGCTTTTTCCATGGCAGCCACTCTAACACTTAATAAGTTGGGATAGCTTAGTAAAACCAGTTAATTGGGAAGCATTGAGGACTTGGTGCTTCGTTCTCCCCATGTCATAGTGGGAAGCGTGAAAGGAATCAAACATTAGAATGTTGAAGAAGCTTTTACTAACAAAGAAAGTTTAGAGTATATTTCCTGGGACTAAAGTTGTAGGGTTTCAGACTACTTGTGATTCTGCATTTGTTATGTCATTAAGCTTTTCCCTTCCTTTTGTTTTAGACTTTTTTCCCTTTCAAAGAGGCTTGTTATAATCTAACTAACTTTGATAAGTAATATATGATTCTCATTTCGACAATGCTATCATTGGTTTAGTAATTAATTCAAAGTCTTCTCCACTTTATGCATCTGTTTTCATAACTTCTCCATCTTATGGGCTCACCTACTCCCTGTCTTGCACATGGAAGAATCACTTGTATAAGCTGACTATCCATCCCCTTAACGCTCAACTGCATTTATTTACCTTCTACCCCATTGATTTTCCTTTTTCCGATGATGTAATAGTTACCTAGTCTTTGATTGCTACTTGGTGTGTTTTACTCAAACTTTCTTAACATGGGAACGGCATTCGTTTAACTCTTTTCTCATCAGTCCTCTGAGTCACCCACTCTTTATTATGATCTTTTTTTTTCCTGGCATGATTGTAGTTTATTGCACTTGAAGTACAACTAGAATTATGATCATCTAATTATTATGTAATTCATTTAAATTTTTCTGTTTCCAGAACTTGAGAGAGTGGTGAATAATATTCAAGGTTCAATTCCAAAAGTTGAATGGAATTTTGAAGGGATCCACTACTTTGACAATGGGCCACTTACGGTTCAGTACCTATTTGTTTTGGATGCATTGAACTTCTGTTTTTGGCCAGGTATATTTCTCTTTATGCCAATTAACTCTCATCCTTATATTCAGCCATCATCATTATTTGTAGCATGTTATGTTATGGTGTATCACACTAACAAGTTTTAGCAATTGGTGGTAGAACTGTGTTTATTATGTCTGATGAGGAAATTTTTATTTTTCATTATACTCATGTAGCTCATCATATGATAGCTTTATTAAGTTTCTGATTTGACTATTTAATACTCTGTATTCTGAAGAAGTTGCATTATGCTATTTGAGCAACTTTTGGCAATTTAAGGTTTTCATGAGATCCACAGATTTTCCAGACCCATGTTTTGGGATGAGAAATGGTTTCGATATGATGGATATGATGGATTATCAATTTCAAAATCCGTGATATTGATGGGCACACCCATGTGCTGTGTCCCCACCTTGTAATCCATGTCCAAGCTTTCCAGACTACGTCTTTCTATGGGAATGATTTCGCCTCAACATTCTCCATAAATTTTCAATATCATATGCAAGTTGTCTCCAGGACTGTCAACTAGGAGCAGATTCTCAAGCATGCTTGATGGTAGTTTGAGCAGGGAAAAGTAAGTGCAACCTTAGCATGCCAAGAACCAGGAAAATACCAGACCTTCATTGTTGAAAGTTTAATAGCTTAAAAGGCAAAGTTATGAGATCCTTTGCCTGATGCTGTGATGTAGTTTCTTTGATAAAAATGATATTCAGCAGTGCAAAACATATCAAGATGCATGTTTAACTGAACCATGTTTTATTCAGTACTCTACTTGCAAATGCATCGCTTTGTTTGCATTTCATATTCCAAATGTCAACACTTCTTCTTTTTCCCCCTTCTTCCTCTCCTTTTTTTTTTTCTTTCAGCAACTTGTACTAATTTGATGTTCCCAATTACTTACGCTAACCAGATAAGGACTTGAACTATGATCATTTGGCTTCGGGATTAAAGGCAGCTTTGCAGAAGGACAAGTCTGCTCTTGATGCAGATCGTCTACAGAATTACACTGGTATCTATTTTATCCTTGGACCTTCAATTCCTGCTAATCATTTATGTCAATCTTAGCCTTGGTCTTATTTTGAGTATTTTTAAGGAGTACCATGCACTTATAATGTTTTGTGCGAGCAATTGTTGCATGAGAATTATTGAATGGCCATAGAAATGAGAATTAAATTGTCAAAATGTTAGGTCCTCAACTGCGTGAATTTTTGAAGTGGCCGCGCCCACTTCCTCTGGAGGATGAACGAGTACGGTTACTGCATGAGGTAGTATTCTCTGAGTCCTTTCTTGACAATTTCAAATAAATAAAATTATTTGCATGTTTTCTTTGAAACATTATCATACCACTTCTGCTAACTGATGTTTGTCTCCATCATCTAGTTGCTTGTCTTTCTTTTTGCTTTGTTTTATTTCCTCGATCCTTGTACAAGGGTGCGCTCATCATATTTATCTTTTTTAGATGCAAGGACATTATTGCTTGCAAAAATGAGTTAATTATTTAAAGAAAAAGTTTCCTGTGTATTTATTTCTGCTTTAATTCGTTCAGGTTGGACTGGAACTGGAGAGAAGCTTTGGGGGACAGGCAGCCAACCTTGTAAAGTCTTGCGGAAATTCTGCTATAACTCTAGTTGCACTTGTGACACGTCACTTTCCAGGTAAAATTTTCTTGTTGTTTGCAGTTGTCATTTTCCAAGCCTGTATATGAGACGACATATATAAGAATTTTGGAAACATTGCAAAGGTTAAACTTATAAGACACTTTGCAGTGTTTTTCTCTTTTCTTTTTTTCTTTTTTTTGGTAAATAATGAAGAAAGCATCACTCAACTGCTCCAAGCATTAATGGAGGAAAAAGGTTTTGTGTTAGGTCTCTTATTGTGTGTATGGTGTCAATTGACACGTATCTTTTAGTCTTCTTACATCCAAGAAATTTCATTTAATATTTCATACTCTTTGCTGTCAACATATGTACAAGGATCGTGGCTTAAATTCATATGATGATAAAGCAAAAAAACTTCGAACTTCTCATATTATTCATGATATCATGGAGCATGAACTATAGATGCGATATTCTTAAATGTTTTCTTGGTATTTTTACAAATTAAAATTTTGTTTTTATACAGCTAAGTGTGTTTGTAGATGATTTCTATGCAGAATTTTCAGAATATAGTGGGCTTTAGAAATATATATTTATTATTTTATGGTCATTGTAAGTGTGTCTGGGTTTGTGCTATTTTTATTGAAAGATAGACGTAGAAGCTGCTTTTTTGTCACTTGTTTCTATATTGATTTTCCATGAGATAACTATCAAGACTTTCTACTTTTCAATTTTAAGGTAACTTGAGAATGAATCCTTGACCCCAAGGTCACAAATGCTCTTGTCAAACATCTATAGGGTCATGGGAATCTTTAAGGGTTTTTTGCACTTGATAAGAATATAAATTCGTGGAACATGATATATCGAATCAGCCTTTCATTCAGTGGAGAAGGCTTTGATTTGGAAATTTAGTATTAAGCAAATTATTATGTATTTCACTCCAATCTAATTTTCTATTTCATGTGTCTTCTTTCGTGCGAAAGAACATGGGCATCATTCTCGCTAGCATTGATAATTTCCATATTATCTCTTATAAGAGAGTAATAAATTGTAACTATAGTTTATTTTTTCCTCCTTTGATTTTATTTATTGAAGTTGGCTTTAATCCAATTACCTGAAAGCCTCAAATATAATTGTCAATTGAGCTACATGCTCAAACTTTTTTTTCTTGACTCTAATTTGTAGGGAACATTCTGCTGCATACATTTCTATCTGTTTATTTTTTGGTTGTACTATCCTTTTGCTTTTTTGGTGTGAAATATTGTCATAATTCCAGTACATATTAAACTAGGTTTTCGAGATCATTCATTATACAAGGGTCACCAGGTCTTCTTGTACAAAAGGGCACAAATTTTTGCTGCTGATTTGTGGGGTGCTTTCAAGGGCCAAAGTTTTGGAAATTTCTACGACATAGGCTCCATTACAATATTTGCAGACTATATCGTCCCTGCTGTACTAAGACAGCTTGGTGTGCTGAAATATAGTTCAGCCTTATCTAGCTCTATTGATTCTAACGACGAAATAGGTGCTGGCAGTGAGGAGGAAGTCGAGATACGTGCTTGCTCTATTCATGCTGTGGAAAAAATGAGAGAACTTATTGAATCAAAATTCAGGAAGCAGGTATATCAATCTATTGCTGTACTTTCTGTTATCGAATCTGTGATGTTCACTGTTAAGCATATATTGCATGCTTGGTATACTTCAGTTTACTCTGACTAAAGTACTTAATCAGGTAAACTTTTTCCTATCATGCAAGGTGAACATGTGCCAGATACATTGAGATTGCAATTTTGCTTTGCCTCTCTTTTTAAAATGACCAATCTTCAATTTTATATTTCACTGTGATATATGTTTTAGTATCAATTGAAAAAACAGAGATAAATACACTAGGTTCATTAAACACGAAAACTATTTCATACCTTAGCCCAATAAACAAATAAATAAATAAATAAAGGAGGTGGGTGGGGCCCAGGAATTTCCTCTGCTGATACCATATAGAAATTGTGAAGTCCAAAACTGTGTTCAAAGGCTCAAATTTCTCAAAATACACTTCCATATATTGTAATTTAGATTCTCATAAAGCCAGTGGGTCCATGGTTATGGATCCATAATATTTTTCCGGATGCTATGGTGTTGGTTGTTGGTGCTGGGTATTAGGAAAATATTGCTGGGTCAGTACATAATGAACTCATATGCTAACCATCTTTCCAATACTGAGTGTCAAACCCACCCTATCAATTGAAAGAGAGATTTTTTGGATCTCGTCCAGTGAAGATTTTAGTCAGCCATGGAAAAGAATGGACCCATAGCTTCTAGACAGAAATAGTAGTTGTATTTTTGTTTTTCTAACAGAATATTCTTTAGAAATGTGCAACTTATCTCTTACAGAAAATGAATTTAGTGAATACTGTAATCCTTGGGTAGCAAAAAGACTTGTAAGACTTTTCAGATAAAATTTAGAAGGGTTTTTTGACTCTGGAAGGTTTAAGGTATTGTCAGCTGTAAACCTTCAGCATGATTAGGCTACAATATTCAGTCCTGAGGTTCTTCTCACCAAAACAAAGGGAAAATCAAAATGGTTCTTATTTGAGTTCTGTTGAGGACTTGAAGATCAAATCTTGAGCTTCTTTGCTGTGCTACTTTATATGCTCTATCACAATTGTAAGGGGCTCAATATCTACCATATTCTTATTATTTGAAGGAGAATTGACACTACAAAATGTTTTGCTGTCAAGGCAACATATTAGTTTCGCTTCATTAATTCTTGAAGTAGATGCACTAACTAGTCTCCACATGGATCTTTTGTGCAGGTGCTGAGTGTGGAGATGGATCTCTGGCTCTGGTCCTACGGCGTTCAGAAGCCGTCTTTGCGGCATCACCGCACACTTTCAATATACTATTGAGTAATTACAAGCTGCACAGTATGGTCATGACTGGTTTGTTTTCTATCCTGTGAAGACAGGTGTGAGTTTCTTCTCATCAGTGCAATTTTTGAAGGTAGACATCTTTCACTTCTTGTCCTGTTAAGGGGCCAATTTTGAAGGGATCCATGTTTTCTGACTCTTTGGGCTACACTCACACCCGTTGTGTGGCCGATGTACCAAAAAAAAAAAAAAAAAAAAAAAAAAAGAAAAGAAGGAGAATCCATGTTTTGATTAGACACTAGGATTTTGCGGAATAGGCAACTCTTGAAGGGTAGAGAATTTATGGTTTATAGAAAAAGAAAAACTTATTGCTTTATCTGGCAATGACCCCAAAACTGATGAAAAATTATTCAAGTATGCAGGCCAAGGGGGCTTGCTCCTGGTTATAGTTAAACTTGTAGAAAGCAAGCAAACAGTAATTGAATTTATAAATAATGATACAAAGAGCAAAAGTAAGATGAATAATTTTAGATTCTATAGTGTCATAAATTGGTAAATTGTAAATATTTTTTTTATATTTATCTTAAATTGTAAAATCAAATCTTAGAAAGCCTTTCATTGGTACTTATTTTTATTTAACCTGATTAAAACTATGCAGTTAAATACTTTGAATCATATTAGAAAATGCTGAAAAGAATATAATCTTCATCTTTCTTTTGACTTCAATGGTAAATTTTTTCTGTTCATTTTTCAGTCTGATGCTAAAAAAGGTTTTGGCTAAATAAATCTAGATAAGTAGATTGCCACACAAGATAGAGATTCAAATCCATTGTGCCAAGCCCCGATGTATTTATTGCTGTTCTTTTGGATGGCTTGCAAACTTTTGGAGATTAAAATCCATTGTCGTCTCACCTGGCCATGGACTTTAATGAAACCGAATTACTGTCTGATGTTGTATGAGATTCTTGGTGCAGTCAAACCAGAGTTGGGTCAACCGTCAGCAGAGGGCCGACACAGCCAACAAAACATCGAAATCTTACTCAGACCGAGCTTGTGAATGAACTCAAAATTTTAACTTGATTATAAATTACCAATAGGCTTGGGTCAGGTGTGAATTGGCCAATCCAAATTGCAGCCACGGGAAAGATCACAGGAATCTCTTGTTGATTGTAAGATAAATGCAAGGAAAACTTTGTTGAGCTAGCAGGTTGGAAGTGGGCCATATTTAGGAAATCTCCAATGCAGAAGGCTTTCTCTCCTTCCGCCATTGCTTCCAAGTCTCTTGGACAATATTAATGTTCGGACACATACTTAGCCTTGGTCTTCTGGATCAAATCATTGCTGCCAGTTGGGTTTTGGCACTTTGCCAGGTTTTCCTAGACATGAACTCATGGAAACAGTCTGTGGGACAGCGTTACAGGGATCATATATGTGAAGCATGCTATATGGACTGCTAGGGTCAGATCTGGTTCTTATCAGCTTGTTCTTAAGTTTCATTCATTCTGGTTGGCTCAGTTGTCAACTTTGCATTAAATTCCAGTCATCATGATGTTTTACAGGACCTTTACAACTTCTCAAAGATATCTTGGCTAAATAATTCCAAGGCCAAATCCTTGTGCCCATACAATTTTAAGCTTCTCTCCGTACCTAAACTCTGAAATTTGTCCCTGAGGTACTCTTGGACAAACCCTTTAAAAAAAGAATAGCTTATCCTTTTTTCTTTATAAAAACTGAGGTTTGTAGCTCTTGCTTAAGGTAGAGAAATAACAGCAGTAGACTAAGCTTAAAGGTGGGAGTGGTTTCTCTTATTCTGCCTGCCTGTCATTAGTTTAAAGAGGAATTGAGGCTTTTGGGCTCTGAGGTAATCTGCTGCTTTGTTATGGAAAGTGAGAGACATTCAGCATAATTCTGGCCTAATTGTGACTTCTGGTGAGCATATATTTCGGTTTAGTAGTACCAGGATGATAATTAAGCTCATGTGCGCAATGCTTATACCGAGCAAAAATGCTCTTTGATAACAATGGAACAAGAAACCTCCTCCTTAAGAAGTGAACAACAAAATCTTGACAGCAAGCGCATGGTTCTTCTCTCAGAAAGTAAATATTTGATTTTAAGTAGATAATGATGTAATTAACCACTCACACCAATAAGCACATTAGGCTTGACGCTGACAACATTCCAAATATCGATGACGGTGTATATAACTGTTAACTCGGTTGTCTCACCATTGCTTCTCTTAAAGAAACCCATCTAATTATTCACCAGACCTACCAATTGCTTTGGACAAGAGAACCCACATTCTCTTAGAGCTCGTTTGATTCATGGAAAGTATTTATCCTTTTACAAATATAATTTTTAAAAAGCAGATTTCTGAAAAAAAGATACTTGGAAAAATATTTTTGGCATGTTTGGTTGACAGTGGAAAAGTGACAGATTTCATGATTGCTTATGTTTGGTTGATCGTTTACTTTTCTGAAGAAATTATATGTATTTTCTATTATACTCTTAATAAAAATTAAGTATTTAATGCTTTTTTACTATGAAAGAATTTTTTTTAGAAAAAATAAAAATGGAGTGATTTTCGGATCACGAAAAAGTAACTTTCTTATGTTTTTAATAGAAAAAATTTTTCCATAAAATATAAGAATTATATTTTTATGAAAATACAACTTTTCCGTCTTTCTTTTTTAAAAATTACAATCAAACAAAAAAACATTTTATTACTTTTTCGTTGACTATATTATTATTATTATTATTATTATTATTTCGGACCAAACGACTCCTTGATGCCTTCCAATATGCTTTTAAGAAGGCTTCAATATTTAACCTTCAAACAACACAAGCAAGTATGGTCCTTGGTCAGGACTCTAGGTGCAACTCAAGACCGAAAGCACAAGCAAATTAATGCAGTGCTGCCGCGGAAAACAAAGCTGGAGAGCATTAAATAAGTGCAGAAAATTAAGCTACGGGGACAAAAGTAAGCGCACTTTGTGGGGATTGTCCTCGCCCATTGCTGTCCCTGAATAAGCTGGTGCCTGTCACCGAGACGGGATTCCAATAATTGATGGGAACCCCTCCCACTCTCAACTTGTCCAAAGTTCCGTGGTGTTACGATCAATTATGGACGCCACCGCGCATTCTCATCCTCCCAATGGAGAAAAAGGCGTCTGGACCACCGCCAAAGCCCAAAGGTTCTACAGGATAAAATTTAAGTACCATGAACATGCAGTACAGGACGATAGATATTTTGCATGCAGCATACTCGTTAAGTTCCAATTTATATATCCAACCATTGTGCCTCCTGCTTTCAAAACCTAGGGTTGAATCCAGCCTTTCTTTTCTTTTTTTTTTTTGCTAAAGTGAATCCAGCCTTTTGAAAGCAGCATTTAACTTATTCAGTTGGATGGCATAAGAAAGGTCGCAAACATTAGTATGTTATGCTGCTAGAGTAATGTTTATGGGAGCTGAGGTAGGGCTTCTTTGTGTGGCTTATGGCATTAAATTAAATATCAGGTTTCTTATAAAAAATTAGCATAATGGCCAATGTTGAAGCAAGAATTCTATTACCAGTGCGTCGGGATAGAAAAGAATCTTACGATTAAGAAATATGATAATTGATTGATGAAGCTTATGGAGAATTTCTTATATACCCTATGCGACAATTTGGGATTGTTGCAATACACGTAGGATAGGTGGGTGCTTGAGAAAAGTTCGAGCATGGTATTTCTGATACAAATATAGAGTAGGTGTGCCTCTCCCACTGTGTGATATTGTATTTTCTGATGCTAGTGGCTGTATCTATGTAAAGCAGTGCAACTGTGCCGCCTCGCAAAAAAAATAAAAAAAATGTAAAGGTTTTGGAACTTTTTCGATCCCAATCAAGGGATGTATATAAATATTCGGAGCATGTTGGGGGCGTAACTGCAAAATAGAGAGACTAGACGGGAGGCAGACGGGGCAGTTTGAACAAGTAAAGGGTGTCGCCCGTGGTTATCGCGCAGATACTAAAAGCTAATACCTCTTTTGTAAATTCAAAACTAACGGAGGGTCTTAGTGAAAGAGAAGTTTTTAAAACGAAATAGGAATAAGATGCCACAAGTTGGCACATTGATAATTACGCCACAGAGGAATCGGACGGTGGAGAGGGGGACCAGCCGCGGAAACACGGAGTCGCCCCGCACCCCAGGAGTTCGGAACTTAATCCCCCGACCCCCTTTTAATCCCAAACCCAAGGCGGTAGCCCGACCCCAACTTTCTTAACCCCAACATCGAGTTAAGCTAACCCCCGATGACCCCTATAAATTCCCCCACCCCCAGCTTCTCCGCCTCCTGTCCCTCCTCCTCCTCCTCCTCCTCCTCCTCCCCTAACCTTGCTCGTTTCTTGTTCCCCAAGTAACTGGAAGAAAAAAATTCTCCTTTTTCTTAGAAAAATTAAGCCGGAGGAGAAGTAGCTCTCACCTGCGTGAGAAATCTCCGACGATCTAGGGTCCGGAATTGGTTGCGTCCCCGGCGACCGGACAGCCGGTTGATGAGATCTGACAGCCGAGAGAGGAGGGGAGGATGAGCTGCAATGGCTGCCGAGTTCTCCGGAAGGGATGCAGCGAGGCCTGCATTCTCCGGCCGTGTCTCCAGTGGATCGACAGCCCCGAGGCTCAGGGCCACGCCACCGTCTTCGTCGC
Organism: Phoenix dactylifera; assembly: GCF_009389715.1. Lineage (NCBI taxonomy): Eukaryota > Viridiplantae > Streptophyta > Magnoliopsida > Arecales > Arecaceae > Phoenix > Phoenix dactylifera. The sequence goes on from NC_052397.1 coordinate 13,377,013, forward strand.
CAAATTCTTCGGCCGCGCCGGCCTCATGTCGTTCATCTCTGCTGTCCCCGAGTCCCAGCGCCCTGGTATTCCCACGAAATGCCCGCTAGAGCATAAGCTAGCTTCCCCTCCGAGGTTTTTTGATGCCAAGTTCTTGGCTTTCTTACCCTTGTCTTTGGATCTTTAGCTTTGTTCCAGTCGCTGTTGTTCGAAGCGTGCGGGCGGACGATCAACCCGGTGAACGGCGCGGTGGGGCTCCTGGGGGGCGGGAACTGGCACCTCTGCCAAGTGGCGGTGGAGACGGTGCTCCGCGGCGGGACTCTCAAACCGCTGCCGGAGCTTGCCGCCGCCGCCGACCATGACGACGTCGCCGCGGTCGTGGGAGGGAAAGGCGGGTTCCTCTACGGGCGGCTGAGGGCGGGAGGGTGGCCCCTATCCTCCGCAGCCAAGCGGCCGAAGGCCTCCCCCGCCGAGAACAACGCGGCGGCGCCGCCGTGCGATCTGGACCTCTGCCTGACACCCGGGTCCCCGGCCGTGGTTCGGGAGCAGAAGAGGCGGAGGCCGGCGACTCCCTCGATGACCTCGGAGGGGTCCGTGACGACGAGCGGCGAGAGCGGCGGCGATCGCCAGCCGCAACTCCTCAACCTCTTCGTCTGAGAAGAGCTCTTGATCGAAATTAATTGTCGCTCGTATGTGTGTCCTGGTAATTTCCGAGCTCCGATCGTAGTCGGCGAGGGTTTTTGTTTTGCCTCTTTTCCTCTTTTTTTCTCTCTCTTTTTCTCCTGCTGTAACTACCGGTCTGGATTCCCGCTACCGAGGGGAAGATGAGAGGGCCGGTAAGCACACCGCTCTTTTTCCTAACTACGAAGTGTATTATCCTAAATTAAATTAAATAAATAAAAAGGCCTTTCTATTTCATCTTGCCTGTGTTTCTCCATTCCGCCTTTTTTTTTATAATAATTTGGAAGGAAAAAAAAAAAAAAGGGCACGCTTGGGCATGGCGCCGCGTCGGGGGTGACGCGGCATCGCACCACCCCAGGTAATTTTAAGACCATTTGCTTCTATCGAAGACTCTGGAGGCGACACGTTTACTTCAATGAACTAAAACTAAAACAACCAGTTGAGCTTTTGGGACTCTCGAATTTATCCAGATATTTTGACGTTTCGACTTTTATCTATAAATTGATAAAATACAAGGATTAGGAGCGTGCAGAGAGAGGACGGCTCTTGGGAGGTGGGGAGAGCCGTATCGAAGTGGGCAAGGTATTTTGAGGATGATGGTAGGGTCCACTGGGCGGCAAGTTGCGACGCATTGCAAGTGTGCGGCGGATGTCAGCGTCGAATTCGGCGCTTCCTCTCCCCCCCTCCCTCGTTGTGGAGTGGGGGATGACGCGGGATTGTGGGGCCCAACCCCACTCCCCCATCTCCCCAAAAGCGGGCGATGCTAAACTTGGGCTAATATCGTTTCGTTTCATTTCTTTTCTATTCTTTCTTCCTTGCAATTTTTTTCCATTACCTGCGCTCTCTTGGCCCCAATTCGCCGCATACGCTCGAGTGGAGCCCCCACTACTACTATCACCACCACCACCATCACCGGCTAGCACAGGGCAGATTGCTTTGCCTTCCCATCCAAATATTCTCGACCAGGAAAAGTTTGTTGTTGTTGATGGGATGTCGTAGAGTTCTTTTTTTAGGTTGAAGAATAATCATAATTATTTATTTTTATAAAAAAATTAAGGTGAGCGTTTGATTTATGAGATTTATAAAAATAAACAGTTGTAATTGGAAGCATATACGGCTAGATGCATACTATAATAATGCATTATGTGGCAATAATGCTGATAATTATAATTGTTTATTTTTATAAAAATATATTGAGATGAGCATTTGATGCACGAGGCTTATAAAATAATTGCTTACTATATAGAATATAACTTTTCTTTCATAAGGGGCAAGTTATCTCTGTAACGTTATCATGTGTGTTATTTTTTTACTGTTTCTGATGGAGCTTAAATATGATATTATGGTAAAAAGGTTGCGAGCATTGGAAGGAGCACTAACCCTTGTCCAAATTATTTTGGACTGGCTTTTGTTAGTGGCAAAATGACAGGACATTGCTGAGGGAAACGATTGTGAGGCGTAGATGGTACCAAACGGTTGAAGGGCGAGAGATGCAAGAAGAACGTAACCAAAGGGTTGTCTCCATGAAGCCAGATTACCGTGAAGGGTTAGTGCATCTACCGAATCATGTACTTAATTTAAGGATGTGACCTTGGTGTTAGGTCTCTTGGCACTTCAATTTGGAAGCGTAGCTATCATTAACTACGTGTGTATCCAACACATACGAGAACGAGAGAATGTTGCACCATGTATCTTATCTCAAATGGTATCAACAATAGGAAAAGGTAAACCAAACTACAAATTGATAAATAACTGTAAAGAAGTATGGTTGGTGTCTAATTAGGGTGGAAGCCTTGTGTTTAGATGGCACTCTCTGTTGGTGCTTGGTTGGCTCAGTTAGAAATTGGAATTATGCTCTGAGCAATAGGTCGAACCTACAAAGAAAAGAAAAAGAAGAGCAACAAAGGTTGTTGGACTTCATCTTGCGAGGAATCCTTTGATACCAAAATCAGGATAGGTTTTGAAGAGTAGTGGAGATTCGAGGAATGAAAGTAGAGGAGAATATTAGAATGTCTGATTTATATAGGTTGAGGGTTAATGTCAGTTAATGAAAAAGGTGGGCATGCATCTTAATTGCTCAACGAGCAGTAACTTTTCATACGTTACACACGTCGTGGGACTTAACTGCACAGGGCATGTGTTTGTAGACGGAGCAACCATCCATTGAAGAAGCTTTAATCGACTTTATGGTCCATCTAGCAGGGGCCACATGATGAGTTTCCATTAGTCAGCTGATTAGGTCACCAATGGTCAGATCCGAGGCATATCACTCTTCTTAACTAATTTTCAGCAAAAGTTTTGGATGTTAACCTCGATTCTTATAGGATATTCATCCATTCTCATGTTCCAAGATTGCTCTAGCCAGGGTCAAACTCTTACCCATCGATCTTTAGGCGCCATTAAGACAAATCATCATTAAAATCTCGCCTCATTTGGAGGACTGAGAAGGAAATCCAAATCTTTGTGGAATTACCTTCTCTTTGTCCAAGCAATTTGCATTATCCAAGTGGGTTTCACATACTTTCACATGCATGTAGATGAATCCAAAGAGAGTCATTTGTTTTATTTAGCGAGAGGAACTAGCTTGCAACTTTCAAACGTTGCATCCTCATCCACGACAGAGAATCAAAAATATCGAACAACAACAGCAGCAATAACAAAAGTATTAAACTACTCGAGATTAGGTTGGAAAGTATGGCATTGGGCAAGGCATGACCCCAAAGAAGTTTTGAGGCTTATAACGTGATTGGCCAAGGGTGGCTGTGGCTCTTGGGGCTATTATAAGCTTAAGATAATCCAATTGGTTTGCTTTGGCTTTATATATAGCGATCTGTGACGCGGAATCCACATTACCTTTTCTAAGGTCGCGTCGTTTCCATCCAACATGGGGCCGGCCATGTTGAAACTTCCAGCTCTTTGGTGCTGACGAGGTCAATAGACAAAGATCCATGGATTTCTTTAGTTTGTTTCTGGGGTGTAGTTATCCTTAGATCCTTCTCTTCTGTGCAACTCACCAACCCATTGGAACTGCCATTGCCTTGGTAATCCGGAATAGATTTTATGGAATTAATGACTTGGTCCACTTGGATCTGAATAAATAAAACAACGAAAGTAAAACAGCCCTAGTTTGCACAAAGGTGCCCAGTGGAATCCGTAAAAAAAAAAAAAAAAAAATCCAAAATCCCTATTAGTTCGCTTTAAATTAGTTTGTTCTACAAATCTCAAATTACATATAAAAAGATCCGAGTTTCCACAACTATTGTTATTAGGCTAAAACAAATGGTCATTCATGACAAGTATTGTTACTGCTACTGTTGTTATTTTGAAGAGAAGTGTTTGTTTGGACATGATTGTGTCCATTTTTTTTCTAACAAAAAAAAAAAATAAAGATTTATGAAAACAACAAGGAAGTTGCTCAGTCTATTACAAACATTTTAAGCATGTTTGTGAGGTGCAACTCAAAGAATACAAGTAGATTAATTCATGGGCTTACTTTGTACTTTATTTGCTAATGAAGGAGTTATCTGCTAAAAAACAAATTAACACAATCCTGCTTGTTTCTTTTCTTTTCCTTTCCTTTTTTTTCCCCCGAAGTTCTACAGCTCTTGCAATAAATCTGTCAGTCAGGTGCTTCCAGTTGACCCCAAAAAAAGGAGGGGAAAAGAGGAAGAAAAAAAAGATGAAGGAGTTTGTGAGGGGATCGACGCAATAGTTGGTTGGGAGGCCATTAAAGTGAAAATCAGATCTCAATTTCTGGTACGGAAATAAAGGTGGCATTGACCCAATTTAAGATTCTTAACTTGGTTGGTGGTGAAATTTTTGGTTCGATCAAATCTAACGCCATGGTGCTGCAGTCTAACTATGAACCAATATACGCAAACATGCATGTACCATGCCTTTTTTTTTTCGTACGTGTTGGTTCTTGATTGAACTAGTTTATTACTGAATTGGTGAATATGATTCAACTAATAATTTTTTAGATAATTAATGGTAGGGCCTTTTCAAATTGTTGTTCGTCTGATTCAAACTGCTGAAGATATGAGCCAGCTTTACATTAAAATAAGACCAAAACTGATGGCAACTTTGGCAAGGGCCAAAAAAAAATTGTCTAAATATACAGCATAAGAAAGCTTCCATGCAATTCATGGCAAGGAAATCCACATGAATGATTCAGTCTTGTTTTCATCGCACCTCACACGTATTTGACCATACTACAAAGGATTTATTATTTCCCCACTAGCAGTGCTACGCTTTCGCTAACATAACAAAAAAAAGAGAGGAAAAACAAAAGAAATGTTACAAGCTGTGTCACTTATTTGTGTGAGAATTCCCACTTTGGATTTGGCCCAAGACAAGCCACATTGCTCCTTAATTAGTAATAAGTTGCAGGTGTGAGTGGGAGTATTTATTTCCAATCCGAAAGGAGAACGATGATGACATGCGTACTTTGTGGGTACAGTCGTGTTGACTTTGTCTGACGAGCAAAGACCATGGAAACAAAGTTCACATGAATACTATTCCATGGTGGAGCAAACGCTGCAGGAGTTGACATGATCGTGCAGACAAAACCGCATCCAATAGATCTCGTTCTCCACACAAAAAAAAAAAAAAAAAAAAAAAAAAAAAAAGAAGAAGAAGGAGGAGGAGGAGGAGGAGGAGGAGAAGCAGAAGGAGGAGGAGGAGAAGGAGGAGGAAAGAAGAAGAAGAAGAAGCTCTGGGTGGTCAGATGGAAGCATGCGATTGATTCATGATACGTCATCTTTAGACAAATGTATTGCATTCCACGCTACTCATGTATACAGGGAGGCCAACTGTGCTGCGTTTTGGATGGCTTCCTATGCAGCCCATCATTCGGAGATGTCATTTGGGACAGACACGACTCGGTCTTGTCTACTTTATAGTTTCTGTTTCTTTCTGATTTTTTGGGCTATGTTCATATCCGTTGTATATGAGTCGTCGATGTACTTATAAATTAAAAAAAAAAAAAAACTGTGGCTCAGAATTACTGGTTATTCTATGGGCTAATTGTACCACCAAGAATAGCGGATCAAAGATAAGAAATATTTCACTATATATGAAAGCGATGTTAAATCTTAATTGTCACAATCAATAAGTTTGTTTCTTTTATATACCGTCAGCAACAAATTTGCAACAGTAACACTAATCAAGGGATACGATTATCATCTCCAAGCAAGCAAGTACTTGGTCGCAATTAGGCAAATAAGTTTGGATGTTCCCTTGTTCATATTTGAACCACCAAATCATGATAGAAAAAAATGGTGACAAGTCTAGTAGCTACGGATGGATACATACGGACCTGCTGTTGAAGTCGGATTAGCTAGAGAGTAATCAAAGAGAGGATAAAAAGTAATATGGTTTAGATATTTTGACCTTCAAATACTTTTTTATAAAAAAATAATCTTCAAAGATTTTTACCATCATCACATCATTATTTGAAGAAGATGGATAAGAGGTGTAACACTAGGCTATAGTAGAGGAGTGTAGTACTGGGCTAAGATAGGGGTATAGCATTGGGTTACAGTAGTAAAAGCTAAATTACAACTACTAAAATAAAAACTACGGTAGATTAAGATAAGATAAAATATAGTAAATTGATTGCCGAAGTGTCCGTAAAAATTCATTACTTATACTAGGATAAAATAACTGTCTACTTTTGATAGCTATTAGCCACATCTACTTCCACTCATCACGGTTATGGTAACTGACGCTAGTTATTTACTATTTCTCTATGTTCTAATTTAGTACCACCTTACAAACTCACAGACCATGTACCACCTCCTAGATCAATAGTCATGCTTAATCAGTGAAATCCCCTACTATATATCCATTCAACCTATTTTATATCAGCATACCATTATTTCATGTATTCGGCCTCTTGTGAGATGCTCTTGAATCAGCCTCTACTAGATGTCTCTGATCTACTTCTATACGATGTCCATTCGGTCTTAGCTCTTGAGATGTCCATTATACCTATTTTCACTCCCCCATACGGCTAATTTAGGCGCATTTCTCCTACATGTCAGTTTGAGCAAGGATGTGGTGTAAATAGGTAACGTAAAAAAAATAGAATTTGCAATTCCAAGTCATGAAGGAGTAGATTATCTAGAATGTAAGATACTGATCATCTTTTGAAGGCTTTTTTTTTTTTTGGTAAGTCTCTCTCTTGAAGGCTTCATCACATTATCAAATTAATCAAATTTATGATCCACCATAGAGAACAAGATGACTGCATATTCACTGCTTGTTGAATAAATTATGTCTTGTTGAATAGATTATATGTCATGACAACATGAAGTACCAATGAAATCTACATATACCTTTAGTTGTGATTACTACTTACCCTAAGGTAATTTTTTTAATTAATCTTCATTTTTTTAAGTGGATCAAGTCAAGGTGCTCCTAAAGCCTTTTTTGGCACAAGAGATTAGAATGCCTTGGTGTGGTATGGATCAGAAGCATTAAGTCCAAATGAAATATAAAAACCTCTTTAAAAAAAATACTAAGATTATAAATATGTGTATGTTTCAATCCTCACAGCAAAATACATGGCCTATTATAGTTTTAATACTTGAAACACTTGGAAACCATTGGGTCGATATATTATACAAAAACAAAATAAACAAAAAAGTAGTCACGCATGATTTCAATATATATTAAAAATGCATAGGCTTTATTTCCTAGAAGTTTGGAGTGAATCTAGCCTAACTTACTTTTTTTGATATGCACAAATGTCAAAGGCCCTTCATAATTAATACCATAATTGTGGAGAATATGCTCTTTTAACATCTTAAATTCATAATGATGTATTTTATTAAACATAGCCATGCAAGTAGATTAATAGAAAATAGCAAGTGAGATAGAAATTAAAAATAATAAGATGTTGCTTGTGACAAGTCCATCTTCTTCTCTAGTGCTCCACATATTATTATTATTATTATTCTGATGGCTTATGCCAATGAAAGTGACATGCAATTTGTTTCTTTGCCATATTAATATTGGTTATATTCCCCTTTGCATTTCCTTTTTGCAAATTCAAAACATATATATATATATATATATATATATATATATATATATATATATATATGAAAGATCCCTTCTTCTTCTCTAGGATTCCAAGAATTTGGTTCACTTTGCATATTTTATTATTATGACCATTCTTGTAAATGCTGCCCTTTCAAAGAACCTACAGCCATCTTCCTATATTGCATGATGTTATTTCTTTGATACAGGGGCATTATTTTACTGTGCTAAAATTACAAAGACATCCTCTCTTTCCAATATGTCTTTTGTTTTTGCAAAACTTTTAAATTTTGATGGAAATGATTTTATAGAATCAACACTTTGAGGGGTCAAATTGCAAAAACACATGGTTGAGGAATGAAAAGTAACGCACCTAACGGTCAAAAAAAAAGACGGCCGTTAATAGTACGACTTTGTACCAAAAGAAGTAAGTAGGGATCTACATACAAGATTTCGGAAGCTATGAGTTCTCCATCATTTTAGACCTTGTAAGGAGTTAATTGTAATAGTTGTAACAATAAACAAATTGGAGTCACACTAATAGGAACGCATCCCACCGTCTCCAGGAGCTTTATACGAGAGCCATTCCTTGAGCCATTAAAAATGGGGCCAAAAAAAATCAACTTGTCAGATTTATTAAGACGGGGTGCATGTACTTTGTGGATTTTTTTTTAATCATTGAGAAGAATAAAATGAATAGGGAGAGAAAAGTTCAAACTTTTTTAAAAAACTAATATATGAGTTATTTTCAAATAACAATACTAATTATAAGTTATTGTTTAATTTATAACTTTTTAAATATAGAAGATAAGATAACTTTAATTATAAAGAGTTTTGGACAAGTAAGAATTATTAAAGAAAGATATTGGAAAACTCATATTTTGGTAGAATTCTAGAAATATTTTTTTTGGGTGGGCCTAAGGTGAGTGTGAGAAAGCAGTAGGAGTCGCACAGTTTTGTAGATGCACTTTCAGGCAGTCAGCTTCAAAGCCTTTCAATTTATATAAGATTATATATATTTACTAAATTTCTTATCAAAGAAAATTTGAACTCGAGAAACTTTAAAAAAAGTTAGAAATATAGATTCATAGATAATTAATATGGCATATTTTTTATTTAGCATAACGTTAAGTGGATCAACAAGTTCAAAGTCATGCCAATGAAACAAAAGCAACATCAGCTATAAGGCAAATGTCTCTTTTAATCAATTTTGTAGTACAATTTGTGCAACTTGGTATCTTTACTATTATTTTGATTGGTGAAGTTTTTTTTTTGCCCTACCCTAAACAAGATAAGTTTATTAGTTTTAGAAATATTTATTAACATATGGAAAGTGAATGTAATTTAACATTTAGTCTGACAAATGTCTTCTGATAATTTATTTTATATAATAATGAAGATATATTATTTATAAATAATATTTAGTTATAATAGTCATTATTTGATCATTTCATTATTAATTCGATTCAAATATTTTTCAATTCAATGAACCTTTTTAATCTTGAAAATAAGTTTTAATTTTTAAACGTCTTTATAATCAAGGAAATTTTGCAAGTAGAAAGCTATTATTTGTTTTTGTAAACTTTTTTTAATGTAAATATTCTAATTTAGTTTTTTGATGGACCATTTATATTCTAATGCTCTTGATTATCATAACGCTGATTTTATATATATATACTGGCTAGTAGTAGTCTGTGCATTCTATATCAATATATATATGGATGCATCGACTAAGTTAAATGTGTGAACTGAAAAAGTGATGATCCCTTTTTGAAGATTGACATATTAAGTAGTTATTTTTCTATAAAATTTATTATGATTAAACCTTTATCTTAGGAATTTTGCAAAAAAATCACTTTATTTTTATAGTTGCAACTTTTTATAAAAAAATATATCAATTTCAAACAATGTTGAACCACATATCCTGCCCTTTGAGTTTATTGCAAGTTTGTAACAATATTTTTACATGTGCACCAAGCCATATCATTTGCCCATCTATTAGGCTATTACCACTATGTATGCACAAATTCAGCTAAATATAAGCTCCTAACCTCCCTTTCCTTCTTTTTGGTTTCTCTGTATGGAGTTTTTTTATTATATTTTATTGAACTAGGTGGCTAGCCAATGAAACCATGGATGGTATATTTGGAAATCATAAAGCAACTTATTTGCAGCAAGATGCTTTTTTTCTTCTTTTAATTAAAGTTGGTGATTATGATTTTTAGCTGTGATATTGTTATTGGATCAAAAAATGGCTGGGTGATCAGGATCTGCACAGAAATATCTTGCGATAAGTTAAAAGTTCCATCCAATTTGATTTCTACAAAGGTACCTTTTCTTTGTCGAAGACAAATGGTGTCTCTCTCTCTCTCTCTCTCTCTCTCACACACACACACACACACACACACCCCTGACATTGGAGAAGCCGGCGGTGGAACCGCTCCCAAGGCGGCCGCCGAAATCACAACGGGTATGTCTTTGTCACGTGACACGGTTGGCACGGCAGGAGCAAAGATTCGGACATGGCTACCGGCCAATAGGATCCTTCCAAGGACTGCTCCTGGCCCTGCCAGCCAACATGGGAGGCTGCTCATCTGGTTAAGGCTAAGTTGAAACGACCGCTCTCGGGCCGCCGCCGCCACTGCCGCCGCCGATCCTCTGATTTTGTTCGGCTCTTACTGAAATACCAGACATCCCCCTGCATATCATCAAAAAATTTAAAATTTATTAATTAAAAAATTATTTTAAAAACTAAAATATTGATTGATATGAATATATTATATCAGCCAATATTTTGGATTTTGTCAATATATTGATTGAAATAATACGATCAAAAATATATATATATATATATAATCGGTGGTTAATTAAGGATCAAAAAGTTAATTTTGCCCCTGATGGTTTAAGAAAAACATGAATTTGAAATGTTTTGGAAGGTTTGGAGGGAGACAAAGTATTTTACAATTAAAAAATGGGTATCATTGGAGTCTACTAAAGAGCTACTATGAGGATAAGAACTCATTATGGATCGATGTATGAATTAGCTTGTGATCTGATGTATATGAAGTGATTTTAGAGAAAATCAAAGAAGTAATACTTGGAGGACCGCTCTACAAAAGAAGTCCTATAAAATAGTTGATGTTTTGTGCATCATTTATTAGTAATTGGTCAATAGGATTATTTTCTATACAAGTCCAACTATGTCATGTTGATGAAAGATGAATATAACTGTTTAATTAAATTTGTCCCATAAAGTGATTTGCCTAGTATTACTCATCGTTGTTAATAAAGGGATCTTTGGAGTATATGCTTTTCATATACTTGGAGAATATTAATTTATGAGTATGAATTTGACATTTTACTAGCAGCCTGTGAATGCAAAGTGTGATGTTAACTTTCTTGAATGCTCAATGCGTAAATATAATTCATGGAAGAATATCATCTGCACATGAATATATCATTTTTTGAGAGTGATATAAATTTGTAAACTAGCCAGTAAAGTTAACATATATAATGTCATGCATTCATCCTTTCTTTTCAATTGGAAGGAAAGAGGCAAAGAAAATGAATTGCAAGAAAAGGCCCTCTTGTCCCCATCTTAATTCAGCCCATCATCTTTGATCTTATCATGAACCCTAGCTATCTAGCCCTGAAAGATGCTGTGCAGCCCCCACCCCTGATAGTTGGACAATGGAGTTTGGACTGGAGCATGGTGGAACAATTTAGCTGATAGAGTCCCTTGAAATTCATTGATCTCAGTTTACAAGCTCAATACATGCATCATGCATATATCAATAAAATAGATATCCATATTTATGTACCTGCAGTCATATTAAATATCTTAGAGCACATCTATTCCATGCATGTGTATGTGATGAACACATCTAAAATGTTCAAATTAGTAAGATTTGTCTGGTGGGAAGGTTCATGTGTAATAAGTATTGTGATTGCAAATCTTAAGATAAATTTTGAACTCCTGACGATCGAGAAGATTAACACCTGAAGAATATGTAGAGAAACAGCAGCAGTAACACAGTCACATAATGTTAATCTCAAAGAAATTAGCATTACAATGGGAGAGGTATAAACAGACTTGCTAACAACCAGGTGGCAAATGAACATCTTTTTCAGTGTCACCATCCAACCAAGGATCTGAACATTGGGCAAGCCACAAGAGACGCTTGAAGCGCATAGATTCCTCACAGACTGGTACTGACATCACCTTTGACATCTGGCCTCCCAAAAGATTCCATGCCCTTGTGTCGTCAAAACAAATGCGAAGTATATAAATGGATACAGATGGGAAAGGAAGTGCAAAGAATAAGGACTCCTTAGTGATTTTTGATTGATTTTGCCATTCATAGCATGATAGCAAGAGGTATCATTCTTGACACAGGAGTGCACGGCTCACAGTTAAATAGCACCAAAGCAACACGAACAATGTTCACTTTATCATCTAGGGCTTTGGAACAACTATATATCAAAAGATGGACAAGATACAAAAACCACTTTGATAAAGAAACTGGTGATCTTCCTTCTCTCCAACCAAAAAGAAAGCATTAATATATACAAAAGCTTTTCTTTGATCAGTACAGGAAAAAAGTATTCTGTATACAGCTAATGTATATCCTGCAAGGAAAAAGGCCATTCCTGTGGTAGTATCCATACAAAAATACATGAATCAGCCACCCTAGGTGAGATCAACAGAAGATTTAGAGGCACTCGCTTCGCTCCCAACAAACCACCATGCTTTATTACCATTGGCACAATCTCCAGTTAGAAAAAGAAGAGGTTGCAGTGATGTTAGTGATCACGAAGGCAGAAACAGAATTGGCTCTACAATTTCATCTGGCTGGGTTTCCGTTTTAGCTGTACTATATGCCCTTGCAGGCTACATTGTCTCACCTGTTGTCCAAGCGTTTGTTAATACAGACAATATGTGAAAGTTGGAAAGGAAATGAGGATGGTTTTAGCTTGTTCTAAATGAGATTGCATCGGGAGCTGGGTGGGTGGCGTCCAACAGACATGTACATGCTCGCGCACATGTACACGCACAAGCACAGACAACCCAGTAAAGCATGCCATTGCCCACAATTACATATGCAGGATGGGGCACACTTCAAGGGACTTTTAGATTACATTTCCACCCACGCCGTGTCCATTTGCCTCCTAATGTGATCATATCATGTAGCAAGTTAAACCATTTCCAGAAAATAATAAATCTGGCAGTATGACTTACATGCATAGCTGCTACTGTGGACAAGAGATCTCTGGATTGATCTAGTAATGCTTGCTCTTGAGCTGCCATTTTAGCCAGTTCAGACACCAAGGAACTAGTTCCTTCTACCTGTAGATAATGCCTTATACATATGAGGTACATAAGAGAGAGAGAAAGAGAGAGAGAGAGAGAGAGAGAGAGAGAGAGAGAGAGAGAGATCATTGAATAAATGCAAGCTCGATCATACTTGAGGAAAATTAATAAGATCAAATAAAGATTGAAAATAAAGGGGGAAAACGGTTTTTTTTTCTTTCTTTTCCAACACATATTAACAATCAAAACTTTAACTTCTGCAGATTGCTACAATAACGACTAAGCTTTCCATATTATATGAGAGTCGGAGGCCTAACATTAATTAACTAACATTAATCTTCAATGGCTGGCATTTTTGTCCAGCCCATTGAATCAATCAGTCAGAACTGGAAAAAATGAGTTCTGGACTAAGGTTGTCTTTTGCTTCCATTCTCTGCTCAATTTCAGACACTAAATGCTGTCCACTAACAATTCGTTTCAGGCATCAACAAACTCCAGGATCCTAAATATCTGTGTTAATGTACATAGTTAAACTCTAACATTGTTATTAGTTCTATTATTCAGGCATCAACGAACTCCAGGGTCCTATATATCTGTTTTGTTTTTGTTTTTTTTTCCGCTACAACCTAAATATCTGTGTTAATGTACATAGTCGAACATTGACATTGTTACTAGTTCTATTATTTCCATTTACAAGTTTGGCTAGATTGTGTGTGAGAGAAGGGGGTGGGTTGGTGTAGACAGTACAAATTACAATGTCTCAGGAAAAGCACTATCTACCATTGATGGATATCTATACAAAATGTCCATTACGTATGTCTTGAGGCATGTTAAAATGTTAATTTATAAAATATATTACAAACTAAAAAAATGTTAAATCAAGTAGATGAATGAAGAATTGATTGAGCGATTATTATACCAAGATGTCTATGTGATTGCTTGGGCACCTAGGAAGTGGTCTCTCATGGATCATAGCAAGCAACTTGGCGCACCAGTAAGTGAATTGGGCGACTTGGTAGGTGCATGCTGCAGTGCATTTAATCCTACTCAACTATGGGCCAACCAATTGGGTGGCTAATCCCTCAGAATATGTGCTAAATAAATAATAAGCAAACTTTGGGATTCTTTTTTTTTATTTTGAAAATCTCAATTATGTCAAAAGCTGGCAGAAGTTACATATGCTAGCAAAAAATTATTGAAATGAATTAAAAGTTCCCCTTTCTTTGAGATTTTATGAGAAAATATAATAAAAAATCTACATATGCTAGAATTTTGGTAGTAATCTATTATAACTTGCAATGTACCACAATGTACACACTTTAACTGTCATCCTCTGATGTATCCATTTATTCTTCGTATGAGTTTGCATAGACTGTATGCACGTGCACGCCAAGTGTGAAATGCATCGAGTTGATTCCTAATAAAAATGAATCTACTTAACAGATAATCTGGAACCAAAGTGAATGCTAGTAGTTGCATTGTGGAAGAACCATCTGCCAGTAGAAAGTCTTAACTAGCTTGACTAGTTGAGATGCAAGCCATAGCATCATATGCTCACTAGAGAAATTTGTCAGACAATGACCTAGCGAGATCCATTTCTAACAACCAATATTGGAAGTTCCATGACTTCCAAAAGGGGGATTTTAATTTCATCATATGCTGACTAGATAAATTTGTCAGACAATCACCTACCTAGATCCACCTCTAACAACCAATATTGGAAATTCAGTGAATTCCAAAAGGGGGATTTTAGTTTCATCTCACAGGAATTCTGCATGCACTATCGAATCTGATAAGATTGTTAGGATGCTAAATTGACCTTTTCCAATGCATGTTTCAATAGCTCATGGTTATATCTGCTTTTAGCTGTCATCTTTTGTGTCAATTCTCCATCCAATAAAAATATAAAATGCCCCTTGCAAGGCACATTATTATTATGAAAATGTTCCCCCTTTTCTCCCTCTTTTTTAACTCAAACTTCAATTTGGTTAGGCTTCTACAATATATGATCAACTTAATTTATCTTAGTTTTTGAATTGTTTTCTTAGGCCAACTTTGTGAGAACCCATATTGGGTTTTTCAAACAAGGATCTTGATGCCTTTCTCCTTATTTGGTTTTTAAACATATACCAAATTTATTTAATTTCATGAACCCATTTTAAAACCTTCAACAATCATTTCTTGACTCTTCAAACATTTTCATCTTATTTAACGAATTTGTGAGCTTCTTTCTGCCATTTCTTGCAATTAATTGGTTGATTTTACTATTCATGATCAATATGAAATTTTTCTTAGTAATTAAACCATAATTGTCTTGTTTGTTTTTATGGCTCATTTGCCTTGAAAATGCAAGTAGTCGATATTTTGCTACTTAAGCCATTCTCTATCACATGTGAGGAGGTTGGACCGCAAAACTGGCACCAAGAACTGTGTTCATTATTGCCACTTTATGTAGTACATTTGGTAAGGTACATTCCCGTACCTACACAGGCATCCAACACTTTCTTTTTTTCTCATGGTTATGAAACTATTCAAAACCAAGCAGTACGGGTTGGTACCAAGCGATATGGGGTGATTCAGCTCCGTTCAAATTGGTACGGACTGGTTGGGCTGATATACCGAATCAAACCTGGGTAACTTATTGGTATGTTATGGTCACTACAGGGCAGGGCAGGCTGGTATGATTGACCTTGGTTGGATATTTGTATTTTCACATAAAAGTCTCATCTTTTAGGACCACCACTATGTGAATTTGTTAAGCAGACCTCGGCTTCCCAACATAAGCATTTAAAGTTCCCTGGTACCCTCTGGCATGATTCAGACACCTTCACTTCCAAAACCCTTCTTTTTTTCACTAGTTTATTATGATTTTTTGAAGGCTTCATTGTCAATCTGCAAAGACCTCCTAATCCCACAGATGTCATCATCTTGTCCAGCCTATAGCATCAGCCAACCTTGTCAGTTGGTTCTCCTTTCTGGTCTTTGTTAGCCCCATCTCGATTTTCTTTAGTACCCACCATGTTCACTTATGGCGGGCCTTTTCCTTCTCTTGGGTGCTACTTGGACTGTCACTAGGAGTTGCTTTAGTCTTAACACTTACTTTATGCCTTCCTTGCCCTCATGTTATTTAGAACAACCTTCTGACCTAGCAATGCTATATTAGGATTTGAAGAACAATGGCTCTTCATCTTTTTACCTTGCCTTATGAAGTTTCATTGCCTCTCACTCTCCATTTCTGGATTTCCCTCATTCTTTGTTTCTTCACTGTTTCTTGATGTTCTGATCCTACTGTTCACCCTTCTCCTTTAAATATAAGCCTCCCATTGAATAGCCTTCACTGCTTGTTTGATAAGCTAGTTGAGATATTACAATAATATTCGGCTGCCACCAAAGGTTAGGTGGAAATATTAGATTAGGTCTATATTCATGAAATCAGGCAGGTTTTGGGTATGGATGCAAGTGAGGTGTCAGTTTGAATATCTAAGAATTTCTTGCCGAGCACTACCCAAGTATGATATCCAATACCCAATTATAAGCATTAGGTGTGGGTGTCAGTTCGAACATCTAAGAATTTCTTCTTGCCAAACACTACCCAATTTTCACACCAATGCCCTATTATAAGCATTCGGTGATGGCACTCTGGCTAAACGAGCATATAGGATGATGTTTGGTGCTAGATGCGAACACTACTAGACTCATTTTCCTCAGCATTTTAACTTTTTTACAGACTCATCTATAATCAGCTAAATGTATAAAATCAAATAAAAATGTAGAAAAGCCTAAATCACAATCCAACATAAGCTAAACTGCATATCCATCCACTTCAAAATCATAATTAGTTCATTTAAATTTTGAAGGCAAACAATCAACAGCTTCTCCAAACCGATAGAGTTCAACCAAAGTCTGCCGAATCGGGACTGGGACCCTTACCGGTCGGTAGGCGAGTTGGTACGGTATGGGACCAACACACAGTACACTTGGGCGTGCCGGTTTCGAACTGGCACTCCAATTTTTTTTTAAGTTTTTCAAGTTTGATTAATTTATAATCAATTTTTTTTTTAACTTTGTTTTGAAGATTTTAAGTATAATTTGATGTTTTTGATATTTTCATAAGTCTAGTATAACCAAAAAGATGCATCTTGTTATTTTAAAGTGATACAAAACATAAAGTGATTAGTAAAATATTGCACGCTACAAGAAGCAACATGAAATATCCTAAAATCAAATAGTGAAGTAAAAAATATAAAATAATGCAATCAATTACATATATTTAAAGTATATCATACATAACGATATCTAAAATTTCGTCGAGTGGCGATGCCTCTCGTAGATATCCGAATCATTAGCATAATCAGGAGGCACATCAGCCCACCCCTCTAACCAAGCGACATTGTGGTTTTGTATGTTTATCCCATAAAAAATGCATTCCGGATTATAAGTACTCTCAGATCTCTCACTGAAGCTCTAACTTTGAAAAATATCCTCTGGCTGATAATACGGTTGTGGAAAGGCCCACCCAAATATGCCGGCAGCAAAATCTGACTTGTAAAAGGCTCTGAACTGCGTAAGGTAGCAGCCATCGGAAGACGATGCTTCAAATGCACTATATCCATATCCGTATCTGTATGGATCATAGGCTGCCAGTGGCTGTGTGTAATAGAATCCAGTATACGATTCAAAACGTGTATTGTCTGCCACATTTGTTGGGATGTGGCTGAAGTGGAACCAGGATCCAATAGCTCGTCATATATCCTTCTTTAGCATTGGGTGAACCCTCTGCTGCTTCGAATTCTTATTGGAGAAGGCATGTGCATCAAAATTATGGATAATGGCTCCTGGTGGAATCTTCTTGGAAGACTTTTTTTTTTACTAAAAACTTCCAGCATAGATACAATATGGCCACCGCCTCTGCCGACGGCCTTTCTAACTGAGAAGGTCCTTCTGATCTCTGAATCTGCCCTGCTACTCGCAGAGCCGGAGCTCAACTTGTAGTATGAGGGCCCAAATTGAGCCTTATGCCTAGCCACCTCATCCTGCTGTCACTGATCATCCAAGCTCGTCTGAATGACAGTCTGAATTTGTCTTCTTGTCATCTCGAGCGGACGCCTTTCTCTGACTCCCTAGAGTGATTAGAAGGTAGCTTTGTCGCTCGGCGGTCCACTCTGCCTTCTTGGAAACCCTCTTTTGCTGCTTTGAAATCATCAAAGTGCTTCTTCATCAGCTGTCAAACCTCTTGTGGGCAATTCTAGCACAGATATGTCGAGATAACCACCAGCTAAGTATTGCTTCAACCTGGTTACCCCTTCTTCTTTGAATTCTGTGTTACACTTCCAATGGTACCAATCCGAGAGTATTTATCCATGATCTCAACTAATGTTATGCTCTAGCTCATTTTTTTCTTAATGGTTCTATTCCAGCAGATTTATTAAGTATGTTAGTTTATCAATTATTTAAAAATAGCAAAATTTCTTTACTATTAAGATAATACTTTTTACTTCAAAAAATACATCTGATTTATCTAATGCATAATACTATTTTTTTATATTTTATTTATTTATTTATTTATTTTTAATAATTTTTAAATTAAAAATTATGTTCAAATACCATAAATTTAGAAAAATATGTTTTTACTTCAGAAAATACTTCTAAAATATGTATTACGTCTACAAATTTTTTATAATTTTTGCTATAAATTATATACATTTAATCATTTTTAAATAAAAAAATAAATATAAATATTTTAAAATTTATATATAATTTGAAAAATTTTAAAAAAATGTCATCGTGTAAATCATCAATAGATCTACAACATATCATAAAATCAATCCAAAATCAAAAATTTTGACATGATCTTTTCTTATTTTGCAAATTTTAAGGTATTTTTTGGCATAAAAAAGGAGAAAAAATGAGATAGAAAAAAGAAAGCATATCTTATTTAGGGTTGGATTCTCCTTCAATCGTACTAAATCAATATATTTTTCGCCCTGAGGAAGGGAGGGTATTCGGACAGGTTGGGAAGGCCTAAGAAACATCTCGGGCCTTCCCAACCAACCTTTAAAACAAAAGTAAGAAAGGGAAGCCGGTTCGAAACTGGTCCGACTCGGTGCGAACCACTAGTTCCGCACGGAACCAGCCAGTTCACGACTAGTTTCGGCCTATTTCGGCCGGTTCCTATCGGTTCGGGACCGGTTCCAGCTAATTTGGAGCTAGTTCCAAGAAAAAATAGGTGAACCGACCCAGTCCTCCACTGGGTCGGCTCGGTATGGGCCGAACCAGGCAGTTCGGCCCAGTTCGGTGAACCTTGGCTCATACAATGTGTTTTCTTGGGCATATAATGCTATAGGATGATTGAGTTTAAGGTTAATAGTGATGAAGTACATGAAAACCTTTGATTGTTTCACATTGCATTCAACAGAGATCAACACTATTTAATTTGTGGTAGATGGTAATTAAATGCTAGCAACATATGCTAGTAATTAAATATTAGCATCATATTCAACTTTTTTTTTTTTGGGGGGGGGGGGGGGGGTCATTATTTGCATTTGCCTCACATGAGCAAAACATGCCACTGTTACTTTTGTACCGAACGTGTTTCTCATACGCAACACACTAGAAGCAATGAACATAAACTTATATTCCGACAACATTTAGAGCAAATAAATTTAACGATGAATAACAATCATATAATTTCACCAGTGGAGTGTCAATAAATTTATTTATACAACTGAACTTTCAGATGGCATTCTGTGCATGTGAAATTAAGCAGACATCTTTGTTATCTAGTAGTCAGGAACATGTTCGAACCAAAAATTTTATAGGTTACAAGTCAAACTAAGACACCAATGACAGTTTCTTCTTGCTCCCAACAAACTGTGTAACTCTCTATGACACCAGTTATTGACCGTTTTTAGACATGACAATTAAATGGTACATTGTTCAGACAAAGTTATTGACTACAGAAAGACATTATAAGAGAGGCACTTGTTCCATATTATATCAAGAAAATATCTGAACGCTCATCAATCAGAAAACTGAAAAAACATTTTTAATCGATATTACATGTGAAAATGAATGTTGTGAAGGTAATCACCTTCGACAATAGAGAACATATGGAGGATCCCATTGACTGCAACACGTCAACTGCTGAACCAACAGCATCTTTCACTTCTTGGATGTCCGCCTGTTAATAAAAAAGAAAGCAACTACATTACTTTGCAAAGTTTGCCTGAAATTACTACATAAATTTATTAAATTGGATATCTAGAGGTACAAACCTTTGCTCCTCCAACGACCGGAAGACGGAGCGTGCTAGCCTTTAATGCTTCGATAGCTCCTGATAAAGCACTAGAATGATCTCTATCCAAAAGAGACCACTCCTCCAAATAAGTCATCTGCATTGATCAAATATTCGAATGTTTAAATCTACACCAAACAAAACAGTTCAAATCATCATGAGCAAAAGTGCAAAACTATCATCCTGAAATATTTTCTCGAAAATTCTTTAAGATAAGTAAATTCATTTTGTAGGAAATGTATTGTCTCAAATTTTGTGAAGCATGCATGGCGGTTTTTGGAATACACTTTGACTGGATATTTCCCATTACAGAAAATTACTCAGGGAAATAAGCTGCCTAGACATTTGCAGCTGATCGGCAAAATAATCTCCATTATACTAACATAATATCATGTTTTCAGCAAATCAATGCCACATTTATGTGGACTAATCTTAAAGGGCAAACAATTTGGTGAAAAAACAGGGTAACTAATACCTCCGAAGTTACAGGGAAAATAACAACAGAATAGCTGTATATCTTGGGCATGCTCAACAGCAATGTGAAACTTCAGAAAATGGATTAATGTGCTCTCATCCATAGGGCTTGTTAATTTGCACATTTTATCTAGATAATAAGAAAAGAAAGGTCCAGAAATATGTTAGCAGCCCCTTCCAGTAAAAGAGAAGTGGGGGTGTGCCGACTTAAGAATAGAACTGATTCAATTAAAATTAGTAAAAAAGTCAGGTGGTTAGAAGGGGTTTTATTTAACAAAAAGATGCTTTTATTATAGGATGCCAATGTACTATATAAGTCCCTGGATCTTGAAGTTTGAACACCAAGAGTTCTAACAGATATAACTAGTTTCAAGTCTTCATTTTAAGTTATTGTCATAAAACAACTTGGAAATGCTTTTGTAGCCTAGCAAAAATAGTCTTTAGCTGTAAACATTTTTGGCCCAAATTCAACATATTTTTGTGACCTTTTCTTGTGATGAATCATCACATATGTCAATCATCTTTGTTATCATCTATTACGTCACACTAATTATATAGATATAAATAATAACACAGATCAGAAATCACAAATGCATTGGAGTAGGATACTAAAAACCCAATAATTGATTATTCAACCTAATGTTTCATTGAATCAATCTAGATGAAATAATCACTATGTTAGATCCCTAGAATAAAAATTATGCCCGGCATCATAAAATGGAAAGAATGTTTGAAATCATAAAATGGCATCTTCAAGAGAATAGATTTGTAAAAGCTAGGTTTCTTTCAGTCCCCCCAAATGCACATTCCTGGCTCCATTCTGGAAAGAAGAAGGCAAGTTGTCTAAGATTTAATGCAAATACTCGATGACCATTATATGTTAACATCCAATAATGAAGGGTGCAGCAAATGAGAATTATAGAAATTGAGTATTTTGTAGACATGAAGCACGGTAATAATCCAGAACCGAAATTAGACTTGGAGAAAACCTTGCAGCAACAGCAAACACACACACATACACACACACACACACACACACACACACACACAGAGAGAGAGAGAGAGAGAGAGAGAGAGAAATAAAAGACTTACTTGTCCCTTAAGAATGGAAGTTAGTTTTAGATTTTGTTTCATAAGCTGTAGCTTGGTCCTTTTAAAAGTGACAGAATCACGCAACTCTGATGTAGTTATCCATGCATTATACAAATTTTTCTGATACAAAGCAAATGAAGAATTAGCTGATAAAGCATCATCTATACTTCTTTGATAAAGATCAGAGGAAGGCATTAGCTTATTGATATTAAAGATTTTACATGCAAGTTAAACCATAACATCGAAGGTAAAAATGGCTAAAACAGAAACTAAGATGTTTTGGTAACTGTCCAAAGCAGTAAAAATTAGAGCATAAACGACATGGAATGCACGCATAAACATTATTGGAGTCACATCTGCACTTATGAAATAAGCCTAAGACACAAATAGTAAAAGTAAGAATAATAAGCACATTGAGATACTTGCACACACACATAAACAACACAACAAATATATGATCTCTGCTGTTGGACAACCTTGAATATGTGCACAAACTCTAATTCCACGAATTGCATATAAAGTCACACCATATTGCAAAAAAAGCCTGTGCAACAATGGCTTGACATTTTGATGAGCATGATTTTGTGGAACAGAAAATTGAATACAGTGCTTCAATGATAAGGACCAGAGAAACTATGGTACACCATTATAAGATGAGATCCTCCCATAGGTTATGGACATCCATGTGCATGCACAAGCGGTACATACCATATGCATGCACAGCACACAGAGACAGAGCTGAGATGGGATTCCAGTGGCCCAATTCAATTATTACATAATTAACTGGAGGAAATCATCCAAGTTGAGGATCCACACACTGTTTATCAAGATCATACGTTTTGAAGGTCACCTACTTATACATCAAGTGGATACAAATGTAATGGAACTATTCTATATTTTGAGTAAGTTCATCAATTTAGAGGCATTTAAACCCATTGAATTTTGGTTCATACATGTATTGTGATGTATAGATCATAATTCACTATCGATCCCAAATCTACTTAAGTCTTCATCCCATGGTTCGAATATGAATCACTTGCTATTTAAATTAGAGTCGCTCTCCTCAAACTATGTATTGATCCAAGTAGTTTTAGATCATTATTCTCTAAACCTTTTTTTCCTGTAATTACATTTGATGTTCACCCAGCCAAAACTATATCATCTGCAGATATTATGAACTAAGGGTTCTCCTCTTCAATTTGAACTGCAAGTTCCTATAACATGTGCAAAAAGATAAAGGTTTGAAGCTGATAATCGGTGAAGACCTATTGCAACTAGAAGCCCATTATTTGCTTCATAAGCAGTTTGTAAACCTGGTATTACTCTCATATACATGAGCATGGGTGGGGAGGATACAACCAGAAACCTATTAGGAAAAGGACATGGTTGAGAAGAAAAGAGTTGCAAAATAGCTGATACCACCCATACTGGTAAAAACACCTATACTAAAACAAATTCAAATCAATCAAAAAGAATATGTTATAGATCAAAAGAACCTTGTGTAAAACAATAAATAGCCAGGGGCACAAATGAACCTAGCTGCTCAGTAGCAGCAAGGGCTTGATTTAAGAGCTTGTTTGAGCTCGACTCAATTAGGAAACAAGTGGAGCTCAAACAGATTTCAGAGCTTGGCTCATAAACAAGCCATGCCTGAACGGCTGTCCAATTCTTATATAGTGGGAAAGCTCAGCTTAGCTTGAGTAAAGCTCGACTTTTAAAAGCTTAGCCTAGCCAAGCTCAAGCAGGTTTTATTGAGCTCGACTTGAGTTGGAGCCAGGCTCAAGCAGCTTGTTAAGAAGCTAAGCCGAGCCAGAGCAGCCTGATACTCAGCTCAGCCCGGCTTGTTTGTGCCCCTATAAATGCTAGCTTCTAAAATCTGATAGGCTAGCAAACAGCATTTTTATGACTGCACATCAATTTAACTAAATCTGTAAACATTCTTGCATGCTGAATATCTAATCGGAAGATCCTCACCCTCGTTTCTAGCCAACGTCCAGCAAGAACATAGGGATATGATATTTGTTGCAACCACTTCATCCTTAGGCCCGACCAGATTAAGATTTCAAAGAAGAATGTCACAGAAACAAATTACAGGCCGTCTCATACAGCCTAAGGTTTTTGAAGCCACAACACACCACTATCAATAATAAGGAGATGGAAAAAATGATGTTCCTCGACATGTCTTAGGAAATTCTGACTAAGCACCTTCTACCATTTTGGCGTATTTCTGAAAGGATTCCATCATCTCATGTATAAGAGGAAAATCTACACTACAATAAGGCAAACTTTCTTCCAAATGATTCATGTAGTAGAAGATGACATACTGAAAGAAGATGAGCCATTGTAAGTAATGCAGCTAGAGTGAAATCTAGGAGTGAAGACATGAGGGGTGGTCAGGCGGCAACATAAAGCAAGAATTTCCCTGTCAGAAAACATAAGCATCGAGAAAGGAGGTTTAGGGTGACGGCAAGAGGGTTTATTCATCTATCATTTTTATAGAAGAAGAGTTTTCCTAAATAAGGCCTAGCATGGACCCAAACATCAGAATCAGACTCGGACATATGTCCAAGTATCTGACACAGCAAGAGGAAGGAAAAGGAAATAAGAGATACATCGAAAACATCTTAACTAAATATGTATATATATTTATAAAATCTTATAAAAGATATTGTCTGATAAGGTCTTCCAATATGCTTGTTTCTCATCTAGTAACTTAAATATATTAGGAAAATGACATTTTGCAAAGCTATTTTAATACCTACATTCTTGACCAGTCTCTAAAAGAGAAAAGCTCATTTTTAACACTATTATAGTTGGGGTGGACTAGTCATTAAAAGACTCCAACTCTTCACCAATTTTTAAAAGCAGCAAATATTAAAATTTAATATGTAGCCAAGTGTCTGAATATATTCAGAACCGTAACTGATTTAGATTCTAGGAGCTGGATGTGAGTGTTTAGGTAACAATAACTCATTATTGAGCAGGCTTCGTAAAAGAAAGTCAGAGAGAATCAAAGCATTCTCTGCTCAGGCAGTTCCTTGGCAATAAGGTTTAGATTGAAATCTTGAGACACCAGACAAAATTTGGAATAGAGCAGCAGCTTTCATAGTTCTTGATATGGTCAATGGGGTTGATGCTTTTAAATTTCAAAATGCTGATGATATGATGCAAGTCCTTACAAGAGCCAATGGTCTGTAAACAGGAAAAATGCTTTCCTCAATACAGTGAAGAAATAATTATATACCGTTAGCATTGAGCTTCCAGGTTGCTCCAGTTTGGGTTGTTTTCCAAGGCTTCATTCAGAGTGTTACAAGAGAACTATTATTTCAGAAACAGACCTGCTGCTGTGGGCCTTCCAACCATGATAGCTGCAAGCCATAGGCTTGCTTGAGTTTCCCTGGAGGTTGATCTTACCAAACTGCTACAGCTTGGAGTCAAGATTGAGGATGGTCCGGAAGTTTTGAACATTATGTTTATGAAGGTATTAAGGTACAATATAGATGTGGGAGGGTAGGCCACAAAGTTCTGGATTGTCTCCATTAAATCCAAACAAGAGAGATGGAGGGGGTTCAACTTCCTGCGCAGTCTGCTTGGAGGCTGCCATTGCTGAGAACATTGTGGAGACAATAGTGGTGACTAATGATGAATCTGACACATTCTGTTGTTCAAGAGAAATTATAGTATGAGCCATGGTTTACAGTCTCTTCAGGTCGGGAGGAACCAACATGGCTGATGTGGTAGTCTGTGTGGCAGCTTTCACCAATGATCTGGAGAAAGACATGAAGAACAAGACATATGATATGGTGATCAGTCCCTTTTGCTCACTGATAGTGGTGACCAAGTTCCATGTTTGAACAAATTAAATGAGGACCACTTCTAGATAACCTTGAAGAGAAAATTCTTAACAGTATTCAGCCACATACTCATTATAGCAAGGGTCATGTGGCAAAGGCTCGAACAAACTATCGTCAAGAAGTATTAGATGCTAGTGCTTCTAATGATGGACAATCAGAAATATTGCAGCCAAAACGGCAGATAGCAGATTTCTATCAAATGAAAAATTGGATAATATACTTTTTGTTCGAATGTTTGTTCATATCTTGTCACACAAAGAGCAAATCCCCTCCAAATTAAATTCAGTTGTTTATTCTTATGGTCGAGAAAAGTGCCTGAAATTGTACCAACTACCTTGATGATCTTAGAATTGAGGGATAATATAGTCAACCTGGAATTTTCAGCTACAGCACATTGATGATGGAAGTTTGAAAAATGTGCAAAAATATGTGAGGATGAATGAATTAAACATAAGGTCAACACAAGATGATAGAAGGGTTCAACCAAAGGCTCACATTGATGGGCATTGCATGAAGAAGCTAAGGAGCATATGAAGAGGGCACTATAGCATACGACATCAATGAGACGGATCCATTAGTTTGGCCTTTCTGAAGAAGAGTTTGTACTCGAGATGACAAAGGCATATACATCTTGAAGATGACAATCCACTAGGTTTTGAGGGGAAACTAACCAAAGAGTCAAAAACCAAGGTAGGAAATCACAAAAATGAGGTGTTAACCTTGGGGTGAATCAAGTGATAATGAATAAAGGTAATAAGGGATGTCTGAGTAGGATAAATTCATTCATCTGTTAAATTAAGTCACGCATTTTAACTGTATCGCTTTTATGTTGCTTGAAATTTTCCAGAACCATGTAGATTTTAGATCATGCGTCAAAATTGAGTGTCACCACTATGTGCTGCTTGGCCAATTGTGGCTAAGGCAGTGGTGGGTTGAACAGGCCTCTTGTACTCGCTCATTTGGACTTGAAAAAGGAAAATGATGAAATAACATCATGTGAGGATATCACATGAGGCAACATAATATCTTACTCCACAGTCTCTCATCATTTTATAAATATTAAAAAGAAAACCTAGATAATGTAGCGACGAGATCTCTGCAACTAAAACAAATGCATCCAATTTCTCAAGAACACTGCTGCCCAATTGCCAACACATCTAGTGATCTAACAAAAATATTTTGTTTGTAGTTTTTTGAAAAAGCTAATTATTTCTAAGACACACGATACCACCCAAAACCTAAAATTATTGTACTTGACAAGCCCAGAACTGATTTTCGGTCTCTCATGTCTTTAACAGAAAGGTGGTGTTTGAACAATATCTGTATATATAAATCTGAATATGCATAATGTCAGTGCTCAACTGTGTCTTCAGATTTGCCAAATATGCAAATTGTCAATGTGTCTTTCTTTCTCATCTCTCAACAACCAAGCACTCATCATACTAATAAAAGTTTTCTTCCAAATAAGCAAAAACCATATGCAAGTTATATCACTATTCTATCTGAATTTTCTGATCACCTGCCTAATTAAGAAAACAAACCAAAATGGTTTTAAATGCTCATTGCCTACCATTATACCAGTCTTCTTCATAGCTTGATTGTATAATGCAGACCAAACTGCAGACCAAACTAACCACATTTTTTCTACACTTCTACTAATATATATTTTTATTGGCATCTCTTCTGCCACTTTTCATCCTGACTAAAGTCACCTCACATAAATCTAATTGGTGCTATTTGGTGATGTATCTTACCTTTTCTCACCCTACATATCTTCTTTCAGCTAATCCTATGCTCCTACCATCAACCTTTAACAATTGAAAGCATCATCTCCATTTTTGACAAACTCGTGGCCTCAAACAACTACTCTATCATTTCTCACTCTTTTTGCATGATCTGTTTCAAATACTGCCTTCCTCCCATTTTATGGTAACACAAATATTTTTCTCACCCTCTTTTCAGCTTCATTTTTAAGTTGAAATCATCAAAAACTAAACCTTTCCCTTGATACTCTGACTTTTTGGCCTTTCTTTTTGATTTTTGCAAATTAAGTTTCTAGCGTTCTTACATTTTTCAAGACATAATATTGTCGTATAACCACAAATTCTCCTTTTCCATACTTTAGCACCAGACATTCCAAGCACACCTCTTGCTACAGTCTCAGTACATCTTCAACCATCTCCTACCACATTATATCCGGAGGCACACACTTTCATTCATCACTTTGTCACCTTGCTCGTGCTATTTATTATCCTTTCTAACTCTGCATCATATGCTTATATGTCTTCTGACTCCACTTTCCTTTATCCTCTGCTTTCCTGCTACTCTTTTTGGCCATACTATCATATCAAAACTGAAGGAACATTGTTAGATGTCACATAAATGACAATATGGTCCAATTTGAAGTGAAAAATGTCAAATTACAACAAAATATGCTCTGAAATTCGATAAGTCGCAAATGTGCATCAAACTTCTTAAACTGATAATAATGAAATGCCCACATCTTGAGAAAGGAAGAAGTAACTACTGGAAGCCATATACATCTTGATTTGCTAGTTTTAGTTTGAAAACAACATTACTAAGGAAAGCAAAATCATAACTTCATAAAGGGGTTTATGTCTAAAGTCAACTGCATTTATTTTAGATGACCAGTAACACAGAAAATCAAAACAACACATGAACAATTTCAGTTTAATCAGATTATATGATTTGAGTAACCCATATTTTTTTTGACAGCATAGTTCCTAATACTAATTTCAACATTACATATACTACAAGGATGCATGATACTCAATTAATATAATAACTACAGAATGTGCGCATGAGAACTAAAAGAACTGCATAATGCCCCTATTGTGTCTGTCCCTGACCATAGCAGTCATCACAAACCAATACATGTGGTGATGAATATGATGGACACTCCCCTTACTGGCAATATCTGCCAAATGAGGAAGCTAAATCCCTAAACCGAAATAGGCTAAAAACATGTGCAATTCTATAATCTTTCTCGTATGCTTACACTGTCCCAGAATTTCAGCAAGAAAATGAATACTGCATTAACATGAGAAAATATGGTATACCATACTAGTCCGAACCGGACGGTATAGGACATACCGTACCATACCGGTTCAGTACCGGTGTCCGGTATAGGTGGTGTATTGATATTCGATATGCTAAGAAAATTATATGTCGTACCGATATTGTGCTAGTGTGGCACCGGTATGGGTCCGGTACCGAAACAGCGAACCTTGTAAAACATATTACAAGTGAAAAATGATTATAAACTAATCCTTGTACCATGCAATATATGAGATGACAAATGTAAAACAGCAACACTGACAGGTGCTTTTAGTTTAAGTAAGAACGATGGACTGGAGTAACATATAGGAGAAAGAGAAATACTTCTGAACGATTAAGATGAGTCGATCTTAAACCAAAGCAAGGTACCAACAAAATTGATAGGGCAAGCAACATCCAAGCTAGCATATTGCTAATTGCTAAGTAGAAAGCACGCGGACCAAGAAATCATAACAAATACAGATAACAATTTCAAATATCAATATGTTGAGAAAGCAAACTCTAAGATTGTAGCACTGGCACTACCTCTGCGGTCAGTCTCTGCACCAATAGCGCAGCATTGGCCCTTGCATTCACCCAACGCCATTGCAAGTGTCGATTATGAAACAGCCTCAACAAGTGTGCTTCCTCAATCCGGTTCTCCCCTTTCTTTGCCCTCCTCACTTCTGCTGCAAAGCTTATAATTGAAGGCGCATTACCCGGCTGACCAATTGGAGAGGAACTCACTGATCCATTGTTCCTCATTCGCAAAGGACTGGCCATTCCCCTTGAGGGAGAAGCTGTAATCTTACTCGGAGAAGATGGCCTCATGGGTCCACGGAGTGGAGAAGAAACCGACCGAGGAGATGACGAAGGGCTATCTACCAATGATTTCTTTGTCAAACCAAGCTTCGGTGGGGCTGCAGTCCTGGAGCCTGACGACAACAATGGCGTGCCCGGCTCTGGAAGCCGGCGTAGTCGGCTGTTGGTCTCCTGCCAGAACCTTGCAGGCACACTAATTCCACGAGGAGTGACCCGTGCCCTTGAGGGCACACTAAGCTCCTGCGCCCCTGAATTGCTGCCGGAGGACACACTGTCAGTATCCGATGATGCCGAAAGGTCGCCCCCATCAAAGGATGCACGGCGCGTGCCGTCGTCGAACACCATTGACTGCTGCAGCAAATGGACCGTGGCCAAGATGGAACCTTTCTTCTCCAAATTGCAGTCCAAGCTCCTCATCAAGGGGTTCGACTGCCGAGGTCTGGCAGCGGGCCAGCGATGGTGGTTCTCAAAGGGCCGGGAGTTCTCCGACTGATCGCTGGCTCTGGCAGGGGTAGCGGCAGCTGAGTTGGTCCTCCGGTGCGCGGGGGCGGGCTTGCGGGCGGGGCTGGGGGAGGTGGCTTTGGCGCGGCTGGTCTGGTAGAAGAAGGACTCCCCCTGGAACGAGACGGAGAGGCTTCGCGTGGTGGTGCAGAGGGCTCGGGCGGCGGCGGAGGGCTCGGCGGGGGCGGGCCGGGGATCAGGGCGAGGGGTGGAGGGACGGCTCCGATCGACGGACTGGGATCTCTTAGGGGCCAATGCCGGTGGCGTGGAGGGCCGGGAGGATATCAGAGGCGAGGGGAAGCGCCGGGAACTCGAAGAAGAGTTCGAAGAAGAGTAGGAATTGGAAGAAGAGTATGAAGTAGAGGTAGTCGAAGACGAGGAGGAGTAGGGAGAGAGGTACCGAGAGGAGATCTCTTTGGTACGGGGGCGGCGGGAGACAGCAGCAGCAACGGCGGCGGCATTGTCCTTCTCGGAGGGGATGAGAGGGCGACGGGAGGGGCTATGGAGATCGTCGGGGAGGGAGGGGTTTTTGGGGCCAGGGGAAGTGGAGGCAGCCGAGGCGGTGGTGGTCGGAGAAGCGGCGGGGATGGCGGCCACCATGATCCCCAGGGAGAGATCTGGTTCTCCGCCTCGGCCCTATCTCGATCTCCTTCTATCTTCTCGAATTCCAGCACCAGCTAGCCGTTTGGTGGAGAGGACGAGTCACATTCCCCGGCGGAGCACCAGACTCCAGCTTCTAAGCTCCTCTCCTGGCCCCTGAAGGAGAACAGAGAAGGGAAGAGTGAAGCGGAGAAGAAGGGGCGAGAGAGAGAAGGGTTTGAAGGTTTTGTTTTCTCTCTCTATCTCTATGGTTTTGTTCGTTATTATTTAGTGTGGTGTTGCGGTTAAGCTATGGAAAGGCTTGCTGTTTTGCTACGAAGGGAGCGTCGTGCGCGGAGGGCGAGAGAGAGAGAGAGAGAGAGAGAGAGCGCGCGCGATGGGTTTCGGATTTTTTTTTTTTTAGCTTATTCTTTTGCTTTTAGGCAAACAAATAGAACTTTTTTTGTTATTTTCCTTGTGGTCTCTAGTTATTTTTTATATATATATTGCTCTATAAAAATTAATTCTATCAAAAGAATAAAATTGAACAAGGAGAGTAGTTAATTTCTAAAGCAAGAAATAAAGAGACAGAAGGAAAGAGAGGGGGTTGGGGGTAACGGCTACATGGTAGAGAGAGAAGGAAAGAGAGGGGGTTGCTTTCCCTTTAATTTTAGGGAGCATTTAATAGAATTTAAGAAGAACTTAAAAGAATTGATAGGAAAATAGACCTTTAATTAAGGATAAAGGATATTGCCACCTGCTGAGAGTAAGAGGTGAGAGGGTTTTTTTAATTTCTGATGAGTTGGGGTCGCTGGCTTTGGGGGGCATCACAAGGTGGGGGACTTCAAGCTATTTAAAGGCAGACTTCTTTTGGTAGAGTGGGATGGACCCTTGTCTTTACCAAATTGTCATCAGATTATAGATTTTAACCAGATTTAATTAATATCAAAAGTATTTTAAAACTAATTTTAAATTAAATGCTTGGTAGGGTGGAGTGGACCATACCTACATCAAATTGGCACTAAATTTTAGCTCGGTTCAAATTTGGATAGATTAAATAACAAAAATATTCTTAAACTAACTTTAAATGAGACATGCAAATATTTAACAAGTATTAATAATTATAACTATTATTGTGGAGTCATTACAGACAATACATTTGAGATACTAAGAGGCAGTAGAAAAATGATGCATTAAAAATTGAAGCCCAATATGGACAAATCTCATAAGTTTGCTTTTAATAGTAAAATAAATAATTAAACTTATCTATTCAATTTTTATTTTAAAAAAATATTAGTCAATTCAGGTTAAGCTTTAGTAGAATAATCTTTGCTAGCGTTTAGTGATCTAAATATAATCATCGAGGTGATCTTAGATCACTGATGATTCTTATACCAAAGTAATCTGATGTCCGGTTATCTAAGTTCACTGCATTTGCCATACTATATTATAGTGACTAAATATCACACCATACCAAACGCTCTTTTAAGAGTAGAAATTAGGCTTAGAGCCCAAATTAAACCAAAGGATCTACACCAGCCAACTTACCTTGAGGTGACAAAGAAGTAAGCTAGGAAGGAGGTGATAATAATTTAACTTAAGTTTTCACAAGTAAAAATAACTTAGGAAAGACTCTAGAAAAATATAATAGTTTAACTGTATTTATTATATAATACTACAATTCTTCCATAATTAAAATGGTATATTTTATTGGTAAACTACTTAGGACGCTACTTTAATGAGTTGAGGTCCAGAAAACAGTCATCCATCAGAACAGTCCTCTCTAATGGGTCCAATCCTGGGATGGAGCTTAGCTCAAGGGTCACTACCTATCATACTGGCCCTTGACAGTAACATGCGATCCCTTCCCCAGCTTAATTGGCTTGATTCATGAAAGAAAAAGAATAGCCATTAAATTTATTTGGCTTTCCCAAAATCTTGACTGCTGGTCACAGGATTTTGGCGCTGTAAAAGGTGATGGGGCCATACAGCTGCCAGGTACTTGGCAATTCCTATTTCATCAATTATCCATCACAAACCAAAGTGGCATACTGTTGATAGGTAATTGTAACAATTTGAGATCTTATCCGAAAAAACTGATCAGAAGATATTATTTAAATTTTTTGATCTTATATAAATATACAAGATCAATCCAGTATATACAACTAGTATCCATTACAAAGACTAGACAAAAGAAAGTATTTGGTAATTTCTATTCTATCGACCAAAAAAATTTGTGAAAAAATTCATGGCATTAATTGTATTATTCCACCTTCAATTTGTGATTATCCATCACCAACCTATGTGGCATATTGTTGTAGGGCAATTCCTTCCACCTTTCCCTCTTATTGATCTTATTCTTCATATTTTTCCTTCTCTCACATCCCTCCTTTCTTTGCATGCAGAGGGCTCTATAGATCCAAGTGACTAGTTAGGAATTAAGAATTTATTTTTGAACTGTGCAGTTATCACCAATATTGTTTTATAGTAGCCTTTAGATGATAGACATGATTAGGTGCGCCTTAGTGGTAGTTTTGCCTTTTATAGTTCCCCAAAGCGAACATAATTGTTTAAACAAATTGTGATCCAACTTTTCTCAAATTGAAAACTTATAAAACTGTTGAAAAATTTAGTTGTTAAAAAAGAAAATGGAATTATAGGATTCTAGTTTTTCATTAGTTTGAAATATATTTCCATAGTTGCTTTGCCCATCTTTTGTAATCTTTTCAAATGTAAATTGAATTGTATCACCCTAAACTTTTCTACTTCTATATTGTACATTGCTTCTTACCTTTCTTCCAATCTTCGATGATCAATGAAGATGCAGGAACTTTTTGAGAAATATGCTTGGAATGCTACCTCTCTACCAAGGAGAGGGATGCCGGCTATTTAAGTCAAGTTCTATTGGCAAAAATTTTGATAAATTAGACTAAAAACAAGTACA
The DNA here is from genome assembly GCF_009389715.1 of Phoenix dactylifera. NCBI lineage: Eukaryota > Viridiplantae > Streptophyta > Magnoliopsida > Arecales > Arecaceae > Phoenix > Phoenix dactylifera. The sequence continues at coordinate 13,410,645 of NC_052397.1, forward strand.
AACAAGGTGTGAAATTGGAAAACATTCATGACAAAAAAATAATGCATAAGAAAAATCTAGTTATAATGCTTGTGCAAATGGATGTGGCTGCTAATGATATATATATATATATATATATATATATATATATATATATATATATCTGAGTTCATAGTTCTTTATCTTTATTTATCTCTGAGTTCATAGTTCATAGTGTAGCATCATAGTTACCGTTTCTTTTTCCAAGTAGATAATATCTAATAGAAAAAGTTTTTCAAGACCAAGGCAACAAAACCCACTACCATTCATATATATATATATATATATATATATATATATATATATATATATATATATATATATATATATATATATATATCTTTTAAATTATTTGAAATTTATTTGCTACAGTACATTCTTTGTTTAGATAAATTTTTAAAATTTACTACGACCAACAGATTATGGTGAATTTGTGTAAGACTCTTATTATAAAGTTTAGCATGATTGAAATATTTTGAGGTGAATTTTAATTAAAGCTATCATGGTGTTGCTCTCCTTTTTTCCTTGAGGGATGGAATGGAAAGGAGAGCAATTGATGGCACGGCTGGATCAAAAAAGATGAATGGTAGTGGGTTTTGTTGCCTTGGTCTTGAAAAACTTTTTCTATTAGATATTATCTACTTGGAAAAAGAAACGGTAACTATGATGCTACACTATGAACTATGAACTCAGAGATAAATAAAGATAAAAAAAGATAATTAAAAGATAAAATAATAATGTTGATCATTTCATTAGCGAAGGGCTGTTCTCAAACTTACAACTTAATTCTGATAAGTGTTTTTCATTAACTATTAGAATAGGTGCCGCTACTTTAACTTTGATGCTTGTTCTTATTGTTGACTTGCATAATAGCTATGCTCCTTCCACTACTCTTATATTATGGATAATGCTACCACTTCTTTTATATACTAGATAGTGGTAATTACTAGCTAACCATCCTACTTAATTACTTTCTACTCCATTAAAAATCTCCTAAGCTAATAGCTCTCATCCCTCTTGGTTTGTACTACATGTACTCAGTTTACACCTTGATGCTTCACCTTGCACCCTTAGTGGTTCAGCTTGTATCTTTGTTATTTTGACATGCGTATATAGTGTTTCGATCTGCGTCCTTGGTACTCGATTTAAGATTTGTATATTTTTAGTAATACTCAACTTGATGATCATATATTTTAACTTGATGATGGAGTACGACTTTAGCCTTCTATCCAAGCACAACTTAGTCTGCTACCTGAGTATAACTTTGGCCTATTGGTCAAGTACTTCAGCCGGCCGACTGAATTCTTGATTTGCGTCTTGGTATTTGATTGAAGGTTAATACCCTTCTAAAAGCACTTAACCGGCCTACTCGCTTTTCAAAGATCTGCTCCTACTCAATTTCTATTGGGTGATTTTCCAAGACTTGTTATTAGTCGATCTAAAAATCGCACTCATTAGTTTGGATATGGTGTAAACATATAAAAATTAAAAAAAAAAAAATAAATATAACATGCCAAAATTTGCCTACATAGCATTGTCATCCTTTCTCTCTCTCCTTCCAACTCTTCCTTCTTTTTTTTTTTGGTGTGCGTGATTTGAACTCAAAACCTAAACAAAATCTCATTTCTATGCCAACTAATAACTTAAACCAAGAAACTCAAGCCCAAGGCGATAAAGTTGGATCAATAATGCATTTCAATCACAACAAAACAAGCAAATACGTACTGATCTCTACAATGTCGAAAATGAATTCAAGTGTGCCAATACTAAAACTACTGCATTCATTTCCCTCCTTAGTTAAGGTTTTAAAAATCAACAGCAAGAACCGGGGACCCACCAATTAGGGACAGCCAGAGGGGTTCCCAAAACACCACAGTCATCTCCCCCAGAAGAATCCCATCAGTAACTGGACCAAACACCACCAGTGTACTTCGATCCAGTCGAGCACAAATGGCAGTACGCCACCTCCAAGATTTCAGACAGCTCGCGAATGCATCCATTTGCAAGCCAAGAATGATATGACATTAAACCAGTTTTTATATACATTTTTTTTGTTTAAAAAAATATTATTTTGCACTGCTGTTCTAGCTTCCAGATCGCTACGTGCCACCCCAAAGCCTATTTTGGACGAGCCCGTGAAGCCATGCATCCCTGCCGACTTCCTGATCCCCTCACGGGATCTTGTCAGAAGATGGGAGATGCGTCGAGCCATTCTAGCTTCATGCAGTAGTGGACAAGTCTCCGGTCCACGCAAACACCATGCAATGGTCGAGTTGGACTTATTTTTTTATGGAGTCAAGGCTCGAGCTCAATCACTAAAACTTTGAGCTCAACTCAAAGCCGGAGTTGTTTCATCAATTGATCATCCTAAGGAATTAGGTTAGAGCTATCTTATTGGGTCGGATCTGGGTGTCTGTCGAGGGATTTAGGTTGAAATTTCGATCTAAACCATATGGTACTGTAGCTAAAATTTCATAATTTTATGACGATGTCCTACCTAATACTCATCATTAGGTTTGGATCTTGCCTTAATTGGTCGGCAATATCTATGATATTGCTTCTGTAACTTTTTAATATTTGATACAGCATGTGAATGAGCTTGTCAAAAGCCTAACATTTTTTAAATAATAAAAGTAGACCGTGACGACCGCGAATGGTATCACTTTCTTATCATGCAAGGGATTAATGCCGATTGGAAACAACCCTCAGTAGGCTTCTCTTAATCTTAAAAAAAACTATATTCAAACTAAAATAGGAAAAAATATAATTTACATTAAAACAAGAAAAGAAGGAAGTGAAAGAAATGGGCTGATTGGTGATGCAAAAAGATCAATGGTGGGTGTGTCCTTAAGATACAAAGGGGAGAATCAAGGATATGGCTTGGCTTCTTTCTTTTAGAAGGCCAACGAAATTAGAGATTTCGTAAGCTTAACATTCTTATTTTCTTTAAAATAAATCATTAGTGATATCTTTATATATACTTGATAAGTTTTGTAGAGAATATAGCAACCAAGCTATAATTATGTACTACTTGTGGTGCACATAAAAAGATGATGAATGTTCTTATAGTGAAGAAAACTCAATGTTTTCATTCTGAAAAAAACTCACTATTATTTTCACTAACCAGCAAGGGCAAACATGTTTTTGAACTATGTCTTTGAAGTTTAGGTGTGATGATGTAGGGGAAATGAAGAGCTTCATTGGCGCAGGATGAAATGCATGTTAAACCAAATGATTTATTTTAGGTGGCTCACTGCATCTTACATTATCTATTAATGCACCTCTCAAAACCTGTTGTGGGTTACATCCAACTCCAATGAAAACCTTTATTATTATTATTATTATTATTATTATTATTATTTCTGTACAAGAAACCTACAATACTACACCAATCAATCTTTCTCCAGGATGTTTTTATCCCGAATGATTCGATGGAAAATTTTTTTCTATCATAAAAAAAATAAAAAAATAATTTGAGTCGGATCCGACCTAGATCTGACTCGGACCCGATCTAGATCCAAATTTTTTAGGTTGGGTCCGGATTGCATATGAACCCAACCTGATCCGAATGATTTATTGGGTCAAAAATTGTAACGGCAAACCCGTCAGATCTGGGTTCAAAATTAGGACTCCAACAAAAAACTGAATTGGATCGAGGTTACTCATGACCCAATCCGGTCTGACCTATTTGCACCCCTATGTGTATGTTTAACATAAATGAGGCTAGCTCCAGATAGTGGTATAATGGTTGGTGTACGATTACAATGATCTTTCTTAAACTATATCATTTCTTGTTAGAATAAGGTTGCCATGTACATAATAACACAGGAAACATCACCAAACAACAATAAAATGGTTGTTGGATGTCATATTCTTGCCCACATCATAGAGAACTAATGCCCTATTTTGTAAGGGCGCATGGGGACGAGCGAAGACTTGCCATAAAATATAGATGGTTGGTTACGTCACGTCGTAGGACGAAGGAGACACAGCCTTTGCCGCTACGCACACGGATGAAGGTCAAACCGACCGGTTTTGCGGATCCGGGTTGTCTGATTATGTTGGGAGTTTGGAGCGACGTACATGGAGAGTGAAATCACAACTAGAAATGTGGACAGAATGGGGAAAAAATATTTGTTCTTTCTACTAGATTTATGACATGCCTTCCTTTATGCTCCCCAAAGATGATGGCAGGACAAGAGCTCATGCTTCATAATGTGGATTAAGTAGCTTATATGATCCTTTGTAACATAGTATGCAACACCAAGCTATAGCTAAACCAGCTTTTGCTCATGTCATGGGCATATATCTTCATTTGAAGAGCGATCGAAATCGAGAGCAAAAAAAAAGTTTTGTCAACCCGTTCGACTTAATTATCTTAGAATAAAACATTAAAAGTATTAGAAATTTTTGAGAATAGGTTCTAAGTGATTTATTTTTATTAAAAATAACTAAAGCTATTACTTTGTGCATCTAGTTATACTAGTGAGATTCATCAAATTTCTATTTTCACCAATAGACAAGCTAAAATCTTTCTAAAAATAGATCTCCATCAATTTTAATTATATCCTATTGCATTACCTACTTGCTTCTGAATTGAAAGATAAAGCCAAATCAAAATTTTCAAAAACAACCAAATTTGATTTGATCATGCATTTTAAAGGCTTAAGTGGTCTCGAAATAAAGCCATGCAGAGTCTGATGAGTCTGTCAATAGGTCGTCACGTTATAAAACTATACAATTTTAAAAAATGCATTGCAAGGTAGATACCACATATAAAAGCTATATCTTCCAAAATGTTTGATGTACAAATCAATCTTGGAAATGATAGATCTTGCTCTCAAATGCTATCTAGGAGTAGCAAAAGTGGTTCGTAACAGATCTAGTGATCCTCCCGGATTCAAAGTGCAAACCTTAACAGTAGTATCCCACACCATCACCAAATGTTGAGGACCCAAAACTTATGCCTTTGCCTTTAACGCAAGTGAAAAAGTTTAACCTCTATATGTGTCATCAGTACACCAGGGACACCTAACCTTGAAGAACGGAACTAAAGGGTGCTAACCCCCTTACCCAAGGATGGCCCTGCCACTCTCTTCTCTCCCTCACCTACACTTATTTGGGGACCATCCGTTTCTCTTATGGTTAGCCGCTAGCATATTTAAGAGTTCATAAAGGACCAATGAAACACCAAGCTATTTGAGCGACTGTCCTGAGTGAGAATTCTGAATTAAGCTAGTACTGGCTTTTCTATTGCTTATCTGGCCAGCCCAACAACTATGGTTGTCCATCCTTAAAGGGGCCAATAGAATAGTGCCACATTGGTACAATGATTCTTTCGAGTGAGATGTTTGAACAATGGTGGAATAGCTCACCTTCTACAGCTACTGTAGAGTAATTGGACTTCTTACCCCTTGTTCTATTGACTACACTATTGGAAGGTTTCTCCCTTCCAAGAAAGCAAAGGAGGGTGCAATTACATAGAGAAGTGATAGCACTGTTTGTTATCAATCTTGCGGGATATAGATGCTCTAGGAAAGGTCGTTCATGGAGAAGCAATGGAACTTTTTATCGTTCCTGATAAAGAGCAAAACAAGGTGTTAAATAAACAAGCATCCTTAGGAAGAGGAAACAAAGTATGAATTGTGTGAGGTTCCATCTGTTGTGACCAACCATACTGGCATTAATCTTAGTGATAAGAGCCTGGTAAAACGAAGTGAAAAGGCTAAGATTTTGGTAGTTTTGTATAGTGGCTACCTCAAATGATAGAAGATGATGCGCAAGCTAAAAGAATACCAAAGATCTCAGATGATTTATTTTCACTCATTTTAGTAGCAAAGCACCATTGTCCAATGGGAATCACAAATATATATGTTCGAGAAGTAGAAGTTTTCTAATGAAATTATTGTGAGGTAGAATATAATTTCCAGACTTGCCAGACTTGCTTAACAATTTGTTGTTTGTTTCTAATGATTCCTATGTATCCATCTTCTTCTGCTGCTGCATTTACGAGATATTGAGCCTGGCATTACCTACCAACAAGCATTGTGTCTTGGTATTTCATGCCTCTCTTACATCTAATAAGAACCCTAACGCTTGCTACCATTCATTAAAATGCACCTCTAGATCATTCTACTTAAATTTCCTTGATTCATGGCAATTCACCACATAGAATGCTTTTGGTGCATTTTCCATCGAAAACCACTTAAGGAGAAAAAGAAAGGAAGAATATGAAAAATTAACTTGATAGACCTATGCGGCAATAACCATCGGAAGAAATTAAAAGATCACAGGTATGATTAAATACCTCAGTGGAGAAACTAGCCACCCAAGAAGTTCTTGTATCTCTAAATTAGCTTTTCTTGTTCTTGTTGTGGCCTTGGATGCTGGAGAGCCGAAGACTCCGAGACCAAAAACACATCAGCCTAAGGTCGCTATTATTTGCAGGCTAAGTTTTGTGAAATGCCCCTCGTCATCTCACGCACTCACATACACACCGCTCACTGTTTTTTTATCTCCCCCTCTTTGCTTTCAAGGAGGTTTTGCTCTCCATTTGAAACATTCTACCTTTTGCCTTTGTGGTCTCACACCTGTCCTACTATCATTTTACAGATGGGCACAGGCCATCTACTTTTCCTACCTCCTCCTTTTACAAAAGGATACCAAATTGCTGCTCCTATATAGCATAAAAACTCCATAGTGGGCTGTTTCAAAACCTTGTAGAGCTTATCTTGGTACCGGCCCTTACCAATGCCACTATATCATTACGTCCGGCATAAAAATCGATACAGAAGCTAATTTTGTGTACTAAATGCCGGTATGCCCTCTATATCATAACCCAGTACTGAACCAGTACGATACACCCTATACCGCCTGATTCGATATAATATCGCATACCATGCTTGCTAGCATCTTACTTTTGTTGATGCTAAATGAGTTCCTCCTTCATGTCTCCATTGATCTCTATCTTAAGTACCCACGAAGTTTTCAGGGGATAAGTTTGATGTTTTAAAATTGGATTTGTTTGATTAACTAGCTAGGTGGACATGGTTATCATAATAGTATGCCATCTTATCAGGGAAATACTTGGATGATCAATTTCTGGCACCGAAATCATTCGATGATGCACTAAATAATATTTTCTTATATTTCATTTGTTTAAATATCATATTTCTAGGGGTCCTATCATTGTATGATAAAAAAATTAAATGATTGTTCTACATTAATTGTCACATATTTGAGTAACATAAATAAATATGATGCAAAAGTTCCTTCTAACAACATTAATATGAAATTTCAGATCTGATTTAGTCCTTGTTTCCCCCATATTGAAACTGGGTAGCAACATGAAAGATGCTATCAAGGTTGCACTCAGTGATTAAACTTACCAATCACTCCAGAATAGCTCCAGAACTCATTTCCCTTTTGTGCCTCATCCTTTGGGACTCCTGGTAGCTCTATAAAGTTGGGGACCATGTTTTGCAATCTAAGACATCATTATACAAGAATATAATACGATTGTCCAACTTTTGAAGCTAACAATATATATATATATATATATATATATATATATATATATATATATAGAGAGAGAGAGAGAGAGAGAGAGAGAGAGAGAGAGAGAGAGAGAGAGAGAGAGAGAGAGACCTGATTTATTGGCTAAAAAAGAATTTAATGGATTTATTGGTATGCTGGATGCATCAAAAGAAGAATATTGATGGCTTCTGTGGGTATTTTTATGCATCAAAACCTACAATATGATCCACTTGGCCACACCTAAAACAACTAGGAAACAAATGTCATGTCATGACCTGGAAACCGATCGAAAAGCCCAAGGGATGTTTGATCGAACGCACCAAATGGGAGAGACTCAGAACTTTGAGACTTTGATAAGAGGACAACAACAAACAAAAGCAAGAAAAGGGAAGGAAAGGCAGTCTGGCAGCGGAAGGGCAATCACATGATTCACCACCTTTTTCACATCACAATCATCATGTTTCCAGGTACATCACATAAAATTTTCAAACTGCAGAGGATTCGGCCTTGTTGGTCGTGTATTGTGTTAGAATTTCAGATATACTTTTACGATAGTTTCATGATATAACTTCCTCTTCTTCTTCTTGATAGATGTATGTAGATATATTTCCTGATTGTTATGCTTAAAAAAAGATGTCTATGAATATAATCTCCACAAAGTGATAGAAAAACAGAATATCGAAGTTTGTCCCTATAGCAAAAAACTCTATATTATGGTTGACAGGCAGTAGTTTGCTTGATGATTTTTGGTATTATGAAACATAATTTTTTTTTAACAAATCTTCAGAAACTGGGTGCGCAAAAGAAACTCAACATAAAAGTTTTGATAATTTGTTCAAAGCTTGAGTTGTGGACTGAGTTCTTTACCACCAATTAAGGTTCAATTCTTTAGCTAAACTTCTGTCGTGGTCCACATTGGGGAGTTAGATATAGCACTCATCATGTCATGGTCCACTATGAATGTTTGCTATGCAAGCAGCCAGCGTTGAAAGTGATATTAAGCCAGGGAGAATGATTTTGTCTTGGCTTCTTCTTCTGAAAGACCTTTGCTACACACTTTATTATTTGATAAGGAACCTTAACATTAATGAGGGATGATGAGCTAGGGAACCCACTCTTTAGTTGATAGGAAAATGGAGCAGACTTAAAAAGCTCCTGTCCTTGAGGCATCTTTACGTGCTTGTGAATTCTTAAGATGGACTATGATGGAGAAATAAATCAAAATCAGTGACGAGTCTACCTTGCTATGAAAGAAATTATGATGGTGATCAAGTGGTAAAGGTTATCCATGGTGGCCATCAATTAGGTTCAAAGTCTTATCCACAGTGGCAATTTTCTACCATGCACCTGTGGATAAGTAATTGCCTTGCTTCTCTTTTCTCCTCTATCTATATTGTATATTTTATTTTATTTTTTTATAGCATGCATGTCTATCCTAGAAAATGTCAGGCTACCTATGCATGCTAGAGAGAAGGTTGGTTAAGTTAGCAAATCAAGGACAAAAATATTCATGATGTATATGCAATCAATATCCATGGCAATTTTCTTCCTTTCATGAATTATATTATTTCAACATTTATCTTAGTTCATTTTTTATTTTTTTTTAGTACTAAGTTGGTACCTGACAGTGGTAAATCATGTGATAAGCACCATAAACTAGAAGATTGCCACCACATTAAGATATTTACAAAATATTACATAACTTAGGCTAAGTAAGACCTAGGAGTCCTCTCTTTCTCATGGTCAGGTTCAAACCTCCATTCCTTTCTTAAGAGGAACAGAGTCCTCATCACAAAAGAAGCACAGATTGAGGGGGAAGCCAAAAAGCAAGGTGGAGTGGTATGTGAACTCAAAGGGAGTAGTTTTCCAGAAGCCAATACAAAGATTAAATAGAGGGGAGGAAAGGATTCATGGTGGATCTCTGGTCCTCAGCAAAAACACTAGCAGACCTCACCACCTGAGTGCGGCTGAGGATGATACTCTTGAAATAACTCTAGATTATAGTAACATATTCAGCATTCAAAAACAATTCAGCTAGAGGTAAGCTTTAGGAGTTTGAATAATTCTGATAGATTCATCAAAGTTCCGAATAAAATAGTAAAACTACAAGAGGTAACTTTTTGAAATATTTTAAATACTTATTTACTTAAAAATAAGTCTAGGAGATACAAGATTAAGTAATGATAACAAAAAGATACATCGTTGTCGACAACAATATATGGTATCATTAGTTTGTAAGACAAAGAGATTTATTATATAGGTCATAACTCGTCAATTAATCATAAAATTTATATATAATTTGAGAATAATTGAGTAGTTTTGGATTGATTTGTTTACGGAGGATAATTCAGGATTTTTCAATAATTCAGAGAATATTGTTACCATGCTCCAGGTTGCGAGCTTTCTAAAACTGACCAAGCTAGGTAAAAAATTCCAGTTTTCAGGTGGTCAGATCCTGAACTCAGTTTACCCTGCAGGTTGTCTCACCATAGAATTAGATGACAACCTGATCAATGGGTGACAAAGGCTGACCACTTTGCAGTCCGCCTGGAGTAAAGCATTGGTTGATGTGCTTGTTGAGCATACCTGGGACAAGGGGCCTGGACTAAACCTCTCGGCATGAGGAGATGGAACACACCCTATGTTGGGACTCCTTCCATAAGAAAGCCTGGACCCTAGGATGGGCTTCCACCTTCCAAATCCTCCTCATCTTGGTTGAAACACTAGCAACATTAAATTATCTTAGCTTTCCCACCAGCATGTTCTGTCACTGCTCCCCTTCTTGGTCAAGGTAGCTGGGAACCCAATCAACCATTTCTGCAGGGAAGCATTCAAATTTCAATTCCATCAGAGAAAAAAGAAGCATTCAAATTTCAAGGAATTAAAGGTTCCAACCTCCATCATTAATCTAACTTCAGAATAACTGACTTCAGCTAGAGAAATTAAGAAATAGCAAGCAACCTAGCATGGCAGTAGCAAAAGAGGGCAAGAGATATAAGAAAATTATCGAGATCATTAATAAAGTTGAAAGAAATCTTTTTATTTGAATAATGCAATAACACTGATTATTATGTTATACAAATTTCCTTCAAGCTTCCAATGCTTGAAAAAAGATTAATTTAAATTAATGAAATTGATGCCGACTGGCCTTGTCTCAATACTCTCCACATGTGAGAGGACCTTAATCCAATCCCAAAACAAAGAAAAAAGAAATAAAGACACAAATTGCCTTTCTGACACCATAAATATAGATTAATTTTATAGTTTCCATGTTCGCATGACTAAATTAAGAGACCCTTCAAGATCCTGCTTAAAATATAGCCCTAATCCACTTTACAAGGCTGAGAACAAATACATCGTGTCCACATCAATTAAGAATCAACCTTTGCAATTAATACTGCAGGAATTTTTCTTTCAGATTTCGATACATTCTTGACTAGCAAGTATATTAATTGAGAATCAAGTATGACACCAAGCAATAAAATAACTTGTTCTCAACTCAATAGTCATCACCACCTAAAACCAAGGCTAGAGTGCCATGTAAAGTCATTCATAAAAAAGAAAATAAAACAGCGTGTTTACATCTGCACCTCGACAGCTATATAGGATGGATGACAAAAAACTAGAGAACAGGATCTAGTTAAGCAAGCATTGAAATAAGAGAATAAGGCAGCTATCTTTACCAGGAGTGACAGGGGAAAAACTTGCAGCACACGGCCTCCATTACCAAGTACTCGGTTGTGCGTCGTACATCAATTACAATATGGTAGATTTGTTGCATGTATCCTGCTAAAAATTACATTCAACAGAGATAATTCTTTAAAATTTAGATACACACAAGATTAGTTCATACTTCATAGTGTACCGGCATAAAGTCATACAATTATAGGATTTTTGGTTTGTCATGAGCATTATTACAGCACCAAAATGGTAATGTCAGGTTGATAATACAGATATAGCATGATGAGTAATGGTTGAAACAGAGGTTTGATCAAGGAGACTGATTCTTGGGATGGTTAGGGGGCGTCGGTCGTGGCACATATGGCATGAGAGGAGTTCCATGCTCAATTGGCCCAGCTGTTATGGCTGCCCTTGAACTTGGAACAGGGTCAAAGCGGGGGTAGTCCTCCAGGTTTATTCTCCCAAAGTCTATTGTGCTCTTGGCGGTATTGATGCTATAGCTTCTTTCCTGAAAAAGAAGCTTGATTTCTTGTTAGTACCTTGCACATAAATGTTGGTCATATTGAGACAAGACCCTGTTAAAAATACTATGCAACTCTAATGGAGCGTCAGGTAACAAGCATGTTCATGAAATCACCCACAAGAAATGACTCAAATCAGTATAGGCATCTGCCAAAATCATCTAGGAGTGCACGATGACTATGCCAGCTCAAAGGATATATTTGAACTGGAAATGATATTTCCAATGACAGCCCATTTCCTATTAACAAGGCAACAAACAAAAAATGTTATCTAGTTCACTGGGCTAGCATGAGCTAGGTTCAGCTTTGTATTGAAAGGGCAATCCTGACTCTACATAAATAAGTTATATGCCAAGGCTTAATTTATTTCCCTGACTCTATGTAAATAAGTTATATGCCAAGGCTTAATTTTCGAGGCTTGTACTGAACATACCTTCAATTTCCTGTTCGTAATCATTGCCGTTACACCTTCAATAGGCAGAGCAGTTTCAATTCCATGGCTTGTATAGGCTGAATCTGCATTTACTTATAAATGGACAATCAGTATACTGATCTATGATAATTGGATACTATATATGTTGTACAATGAAGCAAATTATGACACATCTGAATTTTCCTTACTCCAAATACATGCAATGACCGAATGACAGGATGTCTACAGTAAATACCTGCCTAAAGATTATTTAGTTTAAAGGCTTTCAAAAAAAAATAAAAATAAAGAGATGGAAGATTGCCATTACACCTTTAACAGGCACAGAAATTTCAACTCCACGGCTTGTACAGGCTGTATCTGCATTTAAATATAAATACACATTCAGTATATTGATCCATGACAACTGGGGCACCATATATGTTGTATATTGAAGTAAATTTATGATGAGGGTGAAATATGGGTCGTGGTCCTTCATGCCTTTCCCAGTTTACCACTCTAGTGGCTCTCCAGTGTGGAGGAATATTTGCTCTTATGCTCCACTAGTCTACCCTAATCTTAAAAGGAGCATTGGTAATGGAGAATCCATCGACGTGATTTATAATCAGTAGTTATCATCTACAAAAAATCTTGAAAATATAGGGTAAGATACAGGTGGGTTACACAACAAGAAATGAGTAATCATAATACACACACACACACACACACACATATATATATGTATGGATGTATATGTATATTACAACCATAAAGCATAATAAGTATCATAATAAAATGGCCTACACTCCACACAATAACAGCAATATCCACAAACTCTAATTATCTGTCATCTCTATCATTAAAAGGTTAGCCAAAGAAAGAAAAAAAAGAAAAAATTTCCAGTCATCCCCAAGCATATCAAGAAGTATCTGGCACCCTCTTTAAAGATTATATATATGATACTTAAAATAGCTTTGCAGCATGTATCCCAGTTGCATTTTACGTGCATCAGTATTTTAATATGCATGGACACAGAGGCGGCCCAATACATTTGGGGGCCTAAGGCGAATCCAATAAATGGGGCCTTTTTTTTATAAATTTTTTAATAAATATAAAATACTTAAAAAATGATATGAAAATAGATAGCTATTAAGTACACTATTTCAACGAAGATGCATGAATCTAACAAAAACAGACAAAAAATCTTTTTAATTTAATATAATTCTTCAATGGGAGCACAGAAAAATAATTATCCTAAAAGAAGGGCATGAAACTGATTAAATAACTGAGATAATGCTTGACAATACTGTTTACCCCGTCAAGAGCAGAATAGAAAAAGGTCATCCCATGGCACTTAATGGCCAAGGTAAAAAAAAGAATTTGTCCAGAAAGGGGCCTCCTATAAAAGAAAGTAGGGGCATTATGGGAAATTCACTCCATCTAATTAATAAAAGTCCTATCCCACCATCTCCCCTTCAAGTGAGTACCCAAGCAGCGACTGCAACATCACACAGCAGCCATTGAACCCCCTCCCTCCTTTTCTCTCTGTACCACCCAGGAGGGAAGAGGGAAGAAGAAACCGAGAGGAGAAAATTAAAAGAATCTCCACCCTCCAAGAAGTCCATTTCCAATCCCCCTTTCTTCCTGATGGCCCGGCTGGGTCAGGAGTAATGTGAGGGAAGGAAAACCAAAACCAAAACCAAAAAAGAGAAGGGATGAAAGATGAGAGTGGCTTCAGGCGCGTATCAAGCCAACCAAATCCCTTTCTTCCTGATGGCCCACTGCCCAGGCCAGCGCCCAGCTACGACTCTAGCTATTGGAGACGGATGGAAAAGGCAGAAGGCTACAGATTAAATAAAAAAAGAAAAACTATGCAGTGGGGACCGTGGGATGGGGGCCTTCCGTGGGTCGGGGGCCTTAGGCGACCGCCTAAGTCGCCTAAGGCCCGAGCCGGCCCTGCATGGACTCAATCAAAAGATTGAATTTTTAGTACCTGTGTATCCTAAGATCTATCAATTTGGTTGTTATTGGCAGTTAATATTGAAATGAATCCAAATTGCATTAAGTTGGACATATTTTCATAAAATAAATTAAACAATTCAGCGAAAGCTATATTTCCCATCTACAAGTTAATGACAAGTGTTGCTACAAAACCATTAGTTGAAGTTGACCACAGCAGCTTCATCAAGAAAACTTTAGACTCTTAGACAAGACTTTGGTCCTTTATTTTTTCCTTGTTTTTCTCTCCGATTTTCTTTCATCTCATTGCTAAATAATGGAAAAGAAGATTCCCCTCTAACTAATTTTATCTTTCCCTCACCTTCTCAGCAACCAAACATAGCCATAATAGTGAAGTCTGTCAAATTATTTCAAAAAATTCCAGGCCAGGAGCCTTGGAATCTAAGAAACAGCTTGACCCAAAAAATCGATAATAATTTGAAAGTTATGTTCATGATTCTCCTTAACAGAGACCCATGAATGGATTTTATTTTAATTTTGTTTTTGATGAAGCTCTTTATTCTATTGGACCTTCTTTTACCAAGTATGAACATGAGTTTCACTTTTCTTTAAAACAAAATTGAATTCATTTCCTCATAAATTTTAGTCCAATCAAGAATTAATCCATATTCATCATACTCCATAGGTTTAAGTTCTACACGACCATAAATCTCCCGCATTAAAAAAAATTAACCTTCTAACTGTTCAAAAGGTGAAGACTTTAGGATGCAGTTTGTTCCATGAGTTCACTATGATCACCACCTTGAAATTACAAACCTACCACCGGTGGTAAAAAATGCAATAACATCAGTATGTTACCACATTGTAAAACCAGAAAGTAATGTTCGAAATCCATATGTTAAAGAAAGGTTAGAAAGCCAACCAAGATAGAGCTTTCCATATCGTAAAATGGTCTGCATGTGCATAAAACAAGATCGAGCCGGCCCAAGTGGGTTGGGGAGGAGAGCTGGTTGCATGAATTAATAGCTATTAGTAAACCTCGAATTAATAAGCGAAGCTTTCCATGTCGAAGTTTGTGTAGAAAATTACACAGTCGAAACATGTCAGAGCAAAAGAACTAACCAATCCTTAACAACCAAAGAGCATAGTCAATAAGTCTAGCATTGCACCTCAAATGAAAATATTTCTCTGATAATAGTTCATGGAAATGAAAGCATAATAGGATCTTGCAGTGCCACAAAACTAATCATTCATGTATCACTAAGTTCACTTCCAACAGTCTATAACTAAATGAATCCCAACTTATCTTAGGTGTTCAAAAGGCACCATACGAGTGACACAAACACTGAGGCCACGAGCTAACATAATCCGAATGATGCAACATCTCAACGACATGCTAATAGAGAGAAAAAGCAAAATAATCCATTTCTTTTCTTTCCACTTCTATGGCACTTAGGCTTGTCTAAAGCCAACAGGAAGAACCATAATATCAAACACCAGAAATGCAAAAGATGACTCTTTTAACAACTCAAACACAAATCAAAGGCAAGAAGAAAATACCTCCAACATTGCCGCCACTTCTGCTCAAAGACAGAGCCGCTCCGGCGGCAAGAAACAGAATCCAAAATCCCAAAGTTCTCATCTTTTCCTCAGATCCTTCACTTCCCAACCCAAAAGATTCGATCTTTACTCTCTAGATTTCACCAAGAACGATCATTCCAGACTCGTAAATAACGGAAGAGCCCATACAGAGAGTTGAACAGAGGAAAACAGGGAACAAAGGGTAAGAAGAAAAGAAGAGAGATAGGAAGAGGTTTCCTTCCGTCACCACGGACAGAAAATTCGAAGATCCAGCGGGAAATCCGTGATAGTTGGCTTCCATTTCCTCCTGCTCTCTCCTTTGGGTATTTCTTATAGAAATGGAGAGAGAGAGAGAGAGGAAAAGAGGGGTCGGTGTGAGAGGAAGCCAAGTGAATTCAATGCGAGGGGCGGTGGAAGTCGAGCCAAAGCTCGGAGGGGCTCGCAGACAAAAGCTGCGAAGCTTGGAGTAATGACTCGGGCCATACGCGCCTCTCAATTTAGCTTTGCTCTTTCTTTTCCTAGACTGGAGTCACTGGACCACTTCAGAGCCAGAACGGTAGGAAATATATGAACTTCTTAAGAGATTGGGACATCATCAGAAGACAGTCATGATATAATAAAGCTTGCAACTTGTGAATGCTCCCTTTTGGAAGGTTTTAAGTGGGTCATATAGACTCTTGGCCTGCCAGACCTAGCCTTCACTAAAGATAATACATTTATGAAATTGGTTTGGGTCACAAATTTAGACTCTGGTATAATGTCAATCACGGGTGTAGATGAGTTAGGATTTGGAGCTATCTAGAGCTGATTGGGTTAGATTTATTTTAAAATATCAAGGCTAGGTCATAAAGTAAGACTCAAACTCATTGTATAAAAGGACTGGATTGGATATATTGTGGTTCCACCACAGGGCTCGTTTGGTTCGCGGGAAAAGAAGAGAGGAAAGTGTGGTCAACGGAAAAGTGATGAGATGCCTCTTGTTTGGTTGGAATTTTCAAAAGAGAGAGACGGAAAAGTTGCATTCCCATGAAAATATGATTCCCACATTTCATGGGAAAGTCTTTTCCATGAGAAACATGAGAAAGTTATTTTCTCATGAGGCGGGAATCACTCCATTTTTATTTTTTTCCAAAAAGATCCTTCAGTATTAAAGAAGCAATAAAGAAGCATTAAAGACCTAATTTTTATTAAGAACATAATAGAAATTATACATAACTTTTCCAGAAAAGTGGATGGTCAACCAAACATAAACACTTTGAAAATTTGTCACTTTTTCATGGTCAATCAAACATGCCAAAAGTACTTTCCTAGGCATTCTCTTTTTAGAAATATATTTTCCAGGAATCATATTTCTAGAAGGAAAAATGCTTCCTGCGAACCAAACGAGCCCATAGAGTTTGGGTTGTATCTTTGGTGCGAGATGATGATTGATCTTTTTTACGACGTCAACTATTGGATCGCATCTCAAATAGATCTCAAAGCACTCTGAACTTTTCTTTCATCCGTCTACATAGATCTTATGTGGCCATTGCACAATCCAACATTTGACGTCATGAAAGAAGGTGAATCATTTTTTCATGCAAAAGATATAACCCGAACCCTTCACCTCATCAATCATGCTTGCGCTTGCATGCTAGGAGAATAAGAAAAGAAACAGAGCGATATAAACATTACATTTGGTTACTTGGTGAGCAAAGAAAACTTGAAACTTAAGGTAATTTGGAAGGTTGGCAAATCTGGAAGGAGAGGAATTCAAGGTTGGCAATTTCCCTAGTCACGTTGGTTCAGGCAAAATTGCTCTAGTTCCAGCTGCGGAGAAAGCTGTGCTCTTTGAAGACTAAGAAAGGATCTGAAACTTTGCTACTAGCTTTCAACCATTTGCTGCCTTGCGCTGCAGCATATCTTTTACTTGTATCTTCTTATAATTTCTACCCCTCTATACATGGAAATCTTTCTTGTTTTAATAAATTTGGGGAAAACTTTTCCTTCCTCCATTACACATCGAAAACCAACAGAGAAGAAACCCAAGGTAATCTTTAATTTATTGTTATGGTCAGTTCTAAGAAATTGCTTTAGTTCATGAGTTAGATGCATGACGAAGATGCATCCAATACTATATAGTGAAAGAGAGCAATGCTTATCTTATATAGGAACAAATATTCTAATAATAGATGTTGTGCTTTTTAATGTGCAAAAGAATCTTAAATCATAGAATCAACTTGATTTCTTGGAAAAAAAATTAAACTTTCGATCTTGACAGATTACTTGGTTTTAGAGGTAGTTTGGTTTGTCTACATAAACTGATGATGAAAATTTAAAGATTCTAACCCTTATTTGTTAGGCACTCAATTACCTCCCTTTGTTAGCTGGACACCATTCAACCATACAATGTTCTTCGGGTATCTTTCTATTTACTATAAGTTCTAGAATATTTGTCTTTGTTTCGATAACATTTCCTAGTATTAACCTTAGGTAATTCTGTCTAGATCAAAAAGAAAGAAAACTCGTCATTTTTATAATCAACTCAATTTGTATACTATAAAAAACGCATGAAAAGATTTTTTTTTTTTTTGACTACAACGGATGACTCATATAAGTCTAATAT
The DNA here is from genome assembly GCF_009389715.1 of Phoenix dactylifera. Taxonomy (NCBI): domain Eukaryota; kingdom Viridiplantae; phylum Streptophyta; class Magnoliopsida; order Arecales; family Arecaceae; genus Phoenix; species Phoenix dactylifera. The sequence continues at coordinate 13,428,955 of NC_052397.1, forward strand.
GAATACATCTAAAAAAAAAAAAAAGTAACGAGTCTTGGAGCGCTATAGACAGCTCCCTCTCACCAATTTAGAGAACTTCCTCAGAGTAATTTGCCACAAATGAGGCTACCCAATCCGCATCTCTATTGGCCTCCCTATAGACACGCTTGGCTCGGAAAGCGACATCCCAAGCTATCATGCCCGAAATGTTCCGGAGCAGTAGATGGCAGCCACTCATGCCGCCGGTGCACTTCTGAATCCAGCCAATTACCGTAGCCGAGTTATTTTCAAGCAGGACTGTGTTGGCCCACAGTACGCGCCGAGCTTAGCACAAACCAGCCCAAGTTGCTCTCAGCTCTGCCCTAGGAATAGAAATATTAAAAATCTGGTGCCCACCAGCTGCCACCATAGTCCGAGCTTCTGATCACAAAACCTGCACCATCTTTTCTGTCACCATCCAGCCGACATCCAAGTTTACTTCGGAAGAAACAATTTTTTTTATAATAAGTGCAGGTCAAGCTCAAAATGCCAAGCACAAATATTTTCATGTGTAGAGCCTTTTCTTTTGGGTGCAAAATGCATAGTTCTTAAAAAAAAAACAAAAAAGTATCATATGATATCATGGCTAGCATAAGCTGAAGGAGAGAATGCTAGGTGCTCTTTAAAGCTCAAATTAGTTTTTTTTCTTAAGCGCA